>NC_081554.1:63594601-63759601 GCF_963082655.1 Stomoxys calcitrans | reverse complement strand
ATTTTGTATGCGTATGTAATTAGAAAATGCAAAAGCGGAGAGGGTGAAAACCACAGAAAGACAAAGCAAGCGGAAAAAATTTTATTCCAACC
Organism: Stomoxys calcitrans; assembly: GCF_963082655.1. Classification (NCBI taxonomy): domain Eukaryota; kingdom Metazoa; phylum Arthropoda; class Insecta; order Diptera; family Muscidae; genus Stomoxys; species Stomoxys calcitrans. The sequence goes on along the minus strand of NC_081554.1, from coordinate 63,759,509 downwards.
GAGATTGATGGTAAAGTTTAGCTGACATTAACTGTTTTTGTTGGTTAACCATAAGCCATGAGATATGTTAAAAAATGTTAATGGCAATGCAGTCACCACATGGATGCAGCAACTTTCGATATAAAGCGGTCTCTTGCAACTTACTGCTGCAAAGTAAGTTGCCCGATTTTTAAAAAAATCGGGCAGGAATTATGACATTAATGGGTTGAAGACCTTAATAGAGGAAATCTATGTTTGGATATATTTACCATAGATCGGCTAGGATATATAGCGGTCAAGCACAACCCAATGATAGCAAATTGGATCAAAATACGATTTTTGTGAGATTAAGACAATAAATAGGGAATCTCTATGGCAGCTATAGCCTATATGGCCGCTGTTTTGAACCATACTCGCATTTTCAGCGAAATCAGGTAAAAAATGTTCCTTCCATGCTCCAATCATTGCACTGTCAGTTCAATATCTTCATTTTTAAGACTGTAAAACGAACGGACTCATGTACGAGGGTCAGGAATATTTGTTTATACATTAAAGAGTCAACAACAAACTCAAACGGAATCACAAAAACATTTTATTCGGTGGTTTATATAGAAATGATTGTTGGCAAGACTCCGTTTTATTATACCCACCACCGTAGGATGGATATATACTAATTTAGACATTCCATTTGTAACACCTCGAAATATTTGTTTAAGACCCCGTAAAGTATAAAAATTCTTGATCGTCTCGACGTTCTGAGTCGATATAGCCATGACCGTCCGTCTGTCGACATCACGATAGCGATCGAATGCGTAAAACTAGCCGCTTGAAATTTTGCACAGATACTTAGTATTGAAGTAGATTGTTGGGGATTACAAATGGGCCATATCGGTTCAGTTTTAGACATAGCGCCCATATAAAACGATATCCAGATTTGACCTCTTGAGCGCCTTAAAGCCGCACATTGTGTCAGATTTGGCTGAAATTTTGTTTATAGTGTTCTTTTAAGACTTTCAATATCTGTGCCGATTGCGGTCCAAATTGGTGTATAACCTGGTATAGCTCCCATATAAACCGTTCTCCCGATTTGGCTTCTTGAGCTCTGACAAGCCGCAATTTTTGTCCTATGTGGCTGAAATTTTGCAGATAGTGTTCTGTTACAACTTCCAACAACTTTGCCATGTTCAGTCTAAATCGGTCTTTAACCTGATATAGCTCCCATATAAACCGATCTCCCGATTTGACTTCTTGTGCTCTTACAAGCCACAATATTTGTTCTATTTGGCTGATATTTTGCAGATTGTGTTCTGTTATAACTGTCAACAACGGATTTAAGTACGGTCTAAATCGGTCTATAACCTGATATAGCTCCCATGTAAACCGATCTCCCGATTTGCCTTCTTGAGCTCTTTAACGCCCAAATTTTTGTCCATTTTGGCTGAAAATTTGCAGATTGTGTTCTGTTATGACTTCCAACAACTTTGCTAAGTTCGGTCCAAATCGGTCTATAACCTGATATAGATCCCATATAAACGGATCTCCCGATTTTATTCTGGGACTCTTGAAGGCCGCAATTTTTTTTCCTTTTTGGTTGAACTTTTGCAGATAGTGTTCTGTTATGACTTCCAATAACTGAGCTTAGTTCGGTCCAAATCATTCTATAACCTGGTGTAGCTCCCATATAAATCGGTCTCTCGATTATCCTTGTTCGGTTCCTAGAAGCTCTAATTATTGCTGGTTTGACAGAAGTTTGTTATGTAGAATAAAATTATGCCCTTCAACTAAATTTATTTTGTATAAATTTTTAACAGAATCCATGGTGGTGGGGTGCCAAGATTCGGCCCGGCCGAACTTAGCACGCTTTTACTTTTTACGAGATATATGAAGCACATTAGAATATATGAAAAAATATTTTAAATTGAAAATTTACGATTTTTTTTTGGTACTAAATAAAGTCACTTACTTGTCAGTGTGTATCCCTATTTTTTCCCACAAAGTCAATATCACAAATAATGAGAAATTTGTGCAAATATCTGTGAAACCCCCCAAAAAAAAAAAACAGAAAAACTCAAAATATCCATTTCTAAGCATAATTTGGTTTTAATTAGCAATCATTGATATGTGAGTAACGATATCAACCTACACTTCCAAAATGTGGTCATACATGCAAACATGACCACATTCTAGATAGTCAAGTTGCATTCGTTACTAGACCATCAATGATGACTATGTATTTACTCTTACATGTAAACACACAGATGTGTTTATATATAAGTGTGCGCATATGAGAGTTTGTTTGTCAGCAGCCATCATTGCCAGAGAAATAAAAGCATGGTGACTATGGTGTTCATTTAAGTGTGCTCATTTCCCTGATCATCAATTACAACAATAAAGTAAACAAATTTACTCTCCCACCCAAACGGCTACATATACAGTTCACACACACGCACACACCCAACTAGCCACACACTCTCCCCACACCCTCTCGGACACTTAAATAGACAAGCGGAAAGTCAGCTCAATAAAAGGTGAGCCAATGATGGGACAAATAGAAGGCGAAATCGAAACATACGCCAATAACAACACCAAACACCCAAGCCAAAGCAAAACAAAAACAAACATGCCTCCCCTTTAATATGAGCTAACCCTGAGGGATGTTTGCAAACAAGAGCACATCAAAATCTACTGTGTTTGTTACTCAAACACTTATACACCCACACAACGACACATGAAGTATATGTGTAACGAAACAGCCATTTAGGCATATGTTGGCATAAATAAGGATACAGCATAGCGATACAAAATGTTGGTGTGTCTGTTACGTTTGATTCAATTAATAATCAAGTAGGCCAAAATGGGTCGTTCGATTTAGGCTGGAATCAAGAGAAAATAAGAAAAAAGGTAAGGAAGACATTTAACCCAAAACAAGTGAAAGCGAAAGGGTCTTTTACCACCCAAACGTTGACTTGGTGGTGTAGAGTAGTATACAGTAGGCTCAGCCCGACTTTTGCCTTTTCTTACTAGTCTAATCCAGATCCCGATCGGTCCAGATTTGAATATAGCTGCCATTTGGACCGATCTCTCGATTTATAGTTTTGCCTCCATAAAAGTCGCACTTATTATCCGATTTTGCTGAAATTTGACACAATGGCTTATGATAGGCTTTTCGAAATATGCAAGTTTTACCCATGAACATTCCACTAGAAAACAGGGGCAAACTCAATGATAAGGGGCCTCCTTTTTGTAGCCGAGTTCGAAAGGCGTGCCACAGTGCGACGTTTTACATGGCATAGTACATCACAAATGTTGCCAGCATTAGGAGTTAAACCAAAGCTGAAAATATTGTCTCACCATCATTCGAACCCAGGCGTTTAGCGTCATTGGCGGACATGCTAACCTCTGCGATACGGTACAGCTTCCAAAACGACCAATATTTTGTTCTACAAAATTGAAGAGTGGCTTGTATTTATTAGACCACTCAATGTCCGTGCCGAATTTGATCCAAATCGGACCATATTTCGATATAGCTGCTGTTGGGGCATAAATTATCCATTTTTCACAGAATTATGACGACAGGTGGTTTACATATATACCCGAGGTGGTGGATATCCAAAGTTTGGCCCGGCCGAGCTTAATGTAAGAAGGCATTAAGTTCGGCCTTGTTTTTATAGGCACTTTTTATACCCACCACTGAAGGATGGGGGTATATTCATTTTGTCATTCCGTTTGCAACACATCGAAATATCCATTTCCGACCCTATAAAGTATATATATTCTTGATCAGCGTAAAAATCACAGACGAACTAGACATGTCCGTCCGTCTGTCTGTTGAAATCACGCTACAGTCCTGAAAAATATAGATATTGAGCTGAAACTTTGCACAGATTCTTATTTTGTCCATAAGCAGGTTAAGTTCGAAGATAGGCTATATCGGACTATATCTAGATATAGCCCCTTTATAGACCGATCCGCCGATTTAGGGTCTTAGGCCCATAGAAGCCACATTTATTATCCGATTTTGCTGAAATTTGAGACAGTGAGTTGTCTTAGGCCGACGTCTTTCTTCAATTTGGCCCTGATCGGTTCAGATTTGGATATAGCTGCCATATAGACCGATTTCTCGATTAAAGGTTTTGGGCCCATAGTACGCCCATTTATTGTCCGATTTCGCCGAAATTTGGGACAGAGAGTTAGGTTTAAGTTTGGACGTTAGATGTACTCCATTCTTAAAAGACTCTATTTCAGCCCGATATTCTCATGATGTCCAATTTAGGGGTGTTTTCGAGGGGTGACATTGATAGACATTGACATTTTTTTCAGAATATTGATATCAGATTCGTGTTTTTCTTCCGAGGACCTTTCATTTCCGCCCAATATTGCTATGGTCTTAAATTCGTCCTCTTTGGGGGATGTTTTTTATTTGAGACCCACATTGCCATGGTCAGTAAATAAGTCCTGTTTAGGGGGTGTTTTGGGAAAGGAGTGGACCCCCAGAAACGTAGTCCCTCATTTTGATATCAGATTCGTATTCTACTCGCAAATACCTTTTATTTGAGTCCCATATTGCCATGGTCGGTAAATATGTCCGATTTATGGGTGTTTTGTGGCTTGGGGTGGTCCCCCTAGCACTTGGTCCTACAATTGTATATCAGATACGTTTTCTTAACCTAAATACCTTTCATTTGGGTCCCTTATTGTCGTGATTGGTCTAAATATATATTTGGTTGTTTTTAGGGTGGTGCGGCCCCCCTAGGTACCCCATCCGAAATTTTGATACGAAATTTTTGTTTTTAGGTTGCTATAAGAGAGGGCACAAAATTTCGCTTAAACTGCACCATCCATCTCCGAGATCTGGCGTTTCTGAAAATTAGGGTAAGGGGGAGGGTCCGTTCCCCCTTCACCACGGGATCATTATTCCCATATTGTCGTGATTGCTCTTTTTTTTTTGGTTACTATAAGAGAGCGCACAAAATTTTGTTTAAACTGCACTACCCATCTCCGAGATCTGGCATTTCTGAAAATTAGGGTAAGGGGGAGGGTCCGTCTCCCCTTCAGATATCAGAAAATGTAGTACCTATTTTCACCACGGGTTCATTATGAAACATCTGTGAATATATCAAGAAAATCGGTTCAGGCGTTTTTGTGTCTATATGGAACACACAAACAAACCGATAAACAAACAAAAATTGAATTTCGTATATAAGATTTTGTCAATTTTTGTTTTTTTTTATTATGTCAAAACATGATTTTCTATAGGAAATTTTAGTAAAATTTCATTTTTATAGCAAAAGTTTGTCAAAACTTTCATTTCGTATTTCATTTCTATACAAAAATTGGTGTTACTGCCTTAAAAAAGCGTTTTACTCTCTAATCGGAAAACATGCTGACAGACTGTAAGTTGCCAGTAACGACTTTTGCAGAAGCTGTGAGGACATCGAAGAAGAAGAGACTATAGAACCGCTTCGATGTTCGTGTGCCGCACTGGCAGTCAGAAGGAGTTTCGCTATAAGTTCTCATTTCTTTGACAACCTCTCTGAACATTCACACGTTTTTGGGCTTTTTAAAGCGATCTGTATCGTTCAAGGCATCTTCTGTTCCTGTGGTATCACAATGGACAAAAACGTCTAAGTGAGTCTGATGGCAGACTGGCACTTAAACCTAACCTAATCTACTGCTTTAAAAACAATTTTGTTTTCCTAAGATCCATTGGGGTTTTTTTATTACATTATAATCTTAACATTCATTATGAAGTATGATCATTTCATTAGCTTACACTCTGCCACACCTCACCTCAATCATATCAAACTTCCCCACTCAACAACCATCATGCAACATTTCATTCCGTTTCGTTGACTTTTGTTGCTCCATAATAGCATATATTGCTCACCGTCGAAATTTTCAAATGTTCTACGTTTACCCAAAACGCTGAAGGAAAACGCAATATACCCAACAAACCGCCCATAGAACATGGCCATAGCTACAGCAACAGCATGCAGGAAATTACTGACACTCCACAACACACACGCACACATTCGCACCGATACATTTCCGCTCGCATAGGACACATGTATATACACACATAAACGCATCAAAATTAAAGCAAAAAATAATAAAAATAAAAATAACAAGCAAGCAGCAAAATAAAGTATATTTCACGTATGATGCCAATTACTGAGGTTAACAGAGAGTCACATGAGCTACACATGTTTCGTGGTTCCGGTTATGGCAACCTTTTAAAGTATTGGTGAAATAAAAAAAAACACACACACACACACACATATTCGTATTCGACTTTCTCGACTACACTGTTTCGAGTGAAATGAAAATAGAAGTTACACAAAATACGTTTCTTTAGGAATTTTGAGGGAAGTATGATAAGAAAGTCTTTGCCTATAGTCGAAGCAGAAGGCAAGCCGTGGAAGGACACCGATATGTAGTTAAGGTTTACAATGCTGTTGCTTCCAGACAGCTTCATCTTGGAGCCTTTTGTAGTTAATGAGATTACCTCATCGTTAATCACGGAGCAGTCTCTGTTAAGAATGTGTGTACAGATAATCCTGTCATATATTGGGTTGCCCAAAAAGTAATTGCGGATTTTTTAAAAGAAAGTAAATGCATTTTTAATAAAACGTAGAATGAACTTTAATCAAATATACTTGTTTACACTTTTTTTCTAAAGCAAGCTAAAAGTAACAGCAGATAACTGACAGAAGAAAGAATGCAATTACAGAGTCACAAGCTGTGAAAAAATTTGTCAACGCCGACTATATGAAAAATCCGCAATTACTTTTTGGGCAATATTAATTGCGGTTCCATTGAGTCTCTGGCCTTCCAAAACAAATGTCTCAACCATGATATACCCTCGCTACTCTATCTGCCATTCCTATTTATTCCTAAACCTTCAACTTTCTATATGTATTTTAAACAAGTAAAAAGGCGTTAAGTTCGGCCGGGCAGAACTTTGGATACCCACCACCTCGGGTATATATATGTAAACCACCTTTCATCAAAATCCGGTGAAAATTGCATACCTGATGTCGCATAGCAGTTATATCGAAATATGTTCCTATTTGGAGCAAATACTATTAAGTACATGTCATTGTTCAAGTGTGTAAAACAAACTATGGGTCTTTTTAGTAGCTGTCCCAAATTTCGGCGAAATCGGACAATAAATGCGCCTTTTATGGTCCGAAGACCTTAAATCGAGAGATCGGTCTATATGACAGCTACATCCAAATTTGTACCGATCAGGGCCAAATTGAAGAAGGATGTCGAAGGATCAAAACAAAACGCACTGTCCCAAACCTCGGTGAAATCGGACAATAAATGCGCCTTTTGTGGGACCATAACCTTAAATCGGGAGATCGGTCTATATGGCAGCTATATTCAAATCTGCACCGATCTGGGCCAAATTGAAGGAGGACGTCGAAGGGCCTAACGCAACACACTGTCCCAAATTTCGTCAAAATCGGATAATAAATGTGGCTTTTATGGCCTCAAAACTTAAAACCGAGAAATCGGTCTATATGGCAGCTATATCCAAATCTGGACCGATCTGGGCCAAATTGAAGGAGGACGTCGAAGGGCCTAACGCAACTCACTGTCTCAAATTTCAGCGACATCGGATAAAAAATGTGGCTTTTATGGCCCCAAAACCTAAAACCGAGAAATCGGTCTATATGGCAGCTATATCCAAATCTGGACCGATCTGGGCCAAATTGATGAATGATATCGAAGGGCCTAACTCAACTCTTTGTCCAAAATTTCAGCAAAATCGGATGATAAATGTGGCTTTTATGGGCCTAAAACCCTAAATCGGCGAATCGGTCTATATGGCAGCTATATCCAAATCTGAACCGATCTGGGCCAAATTGATGAAGGATATCGAAGGGCCTTATGCAACTCACTGTCCCAAATTTCGTCAAAATCGGATAATAAATGTGGCTTTTATGGGCCTAAGACGCTAAATCGGCGGATCGGTCTATATGGCAGCTATATCCACATTTGAACCGATCTGTGCCAAACTGATGAAGGATGTCGAAGGGCCTAATGCAACTCACTGTCCCAAATTTCGTCAAAATCGGGTAATAAATGTGGCTTTTATGGGCCTAAGACGCTAAATCGGCGGATCGGTCTATATGGCAGCTATATCCAAATTTGGACCGATCTGGGCCAAATTGAAGAATGATGTCAAAGGGCCCAACACAACTCACTGTCTCAAATTTCAGCAAAATCGTATAATGAATGAGGCCTTTATGGGCCTAAGACCCTAAATCCGAGGATCCGCCTATATGGCAGCTATATCCAAACCGGAACCGATCAGGACCAAATTGAAGAAGGACTTTGAAGGGCCTAACACAACTCACTGTTTCAAATTTCAGCAAAATCGGATAATAAATGTGGCTTTAATGGGCCTAAAACCCTAAATCGGTGGATCGGTCTATATGGCAGCTATACCGAATGTGGACCGATCTGGGCCGAATTGACGAAGGATGTCGAAGGGCCTAGCACAACTCACTGTCCCGAATTTCGGCAAAATCGGATAATAAATGTGGCTTTATGGAGGTCAAATTCTTCAGGTGCAATAGGAGGCGTTCGCTCTTCGAGGACTACATTCAACCGGTAGCTATTTACCGCATCTGCTACCGTGTCTGCATAAATGTTGTCTAGCTCCGCTTGATATGGTGCTTGATCTAGAGGTTCTCTCTTGTAGCGCTCAATCTGACGCTCTAGATAATGTAGATCTACCTTAAGTCTTCTGGGTGTTGGATATCTATCCATAATATGATGATTTGGATGGTCTCTGCGATAACAGCCCAAAAGGTATTGCTTAGACAGCATGTAGTTAGGTCTTCGCACTGGTAGGATCTTTGTCTCTTGATGGAGGTGGTCCACATGAGAACTGAGGAGATAGCCTTTCCCAGTTCGGAGGACGGCATTCCTTCTTGAGTTTTGACCTGATCGGTTAATATTTGGATGTAGCTGCCATAGAGACCGATCTCCCGTTTAAGGTTATGGTCCCACAAAAGGCGCATTTATTGTCCGATTTCGCCGAGGTTTGGGACAGTGCGTTGTGTTATGATCTTCGCCTCAACTCTTACAGAGCAATTGATTTCGATGTGCAAGATCTATGTTCCGATTGTGACCAGGGACCACACGATGCACGTCCCCTGTTTAACTGCCAAGCCAGACCTACTCGACTCAGACCCAGATCCCTATGGACGCACCCCATGTCTCTCGGCTTTCGGTTTTTGGGCCATAAAAGGCGCATTTATTGTCCGATGTCGCTGAAATTTGAGACAGTGAGTGGTGTTAGGTTCTTCGCCTCAACTCTTACAGAGCAATTGATTTCGATGTGCAAGATCTATGTTCCGATTGTGACCACACGATGCACGTCCCCTGTTTAACTGCCTAGCCAGACCCACTCGACTCAGACCAGAGTAGTTCTGGCTCAATTACAATCCAGCAGATGCAGCCGCCTCAACTCCTACAGAGCAAGGATTGATGCCGACGTGCAAGATGTATGTCCCGAATGTGACCAGGGACCACACGATACACGTCACCTGTTTAACAGCCAAGCCAGACCTACTCGACTCAGACCCAGATCCCTATGGACGCACCAATGTCAGTAGCAGAGTTCTTTGATCTTGCTGTCGGTATACTGACAAACTTCAAAAGCCCCATCAAACATGGTCCCTGTAGATCCATAGAATCACATGACCCTATTTGAATTCTAAATCGCCTGAAGGTCATTTTTCCCGATTTGCATTTTACAAACCTAAAAATAGCTAATATTCGTAATTTTTTCCCGAATCCACGGTGGTAGGTATCCAAAGTTCAATTCAAACGCGTTTTTATTTTGTTAACATTTTTTTCTCCTGGTTTGGTTATGTTCTTCCCTTATCCTATTTCTAGTGAGAAATGGTGTAAACTACCATAAAATCAGCACGCAATCTTTGGTTTTGTAATCATGTCAAAAAGTCAGAAAAACAGCTGCATCATCACAATTTATGAATGCTGTCTGTTTTTTCCTTACTTTCCTTTTTTTTTGCATCACGCATCCATATCTATTGATACCTGACAGTGAGTATGCTTTTTCATGATATGATTGGGTTTTGGGGAAACAAAGTGGAGAAATATTGCATGGGTTGTTTTCCCATCATAATTGAAAATATTGAATACCAAATGAATGGATGAGGCAATAGAGATGGAAGTTTGAGGGGTAAAAATATTGCAAACCAAAACCATACTGTGTTTGTGCGGGAAATATTTGTTAAGAGAAGGCTTTAAAAGATTTAAAAATTTTCAAGGCAAGTAATTGTAGCAAATTGGCGGAAAATGTTTTTTTTGGATAAAAAAGAATTAACCACACGTCAAAGAATTAACCATATGGTCAATTTTTTTGAGATTATTATAAATAAAAATTTAAAAACAAAAATTGAAGAAAATTTAAAAAAATATATAAAAAACTGAGTTAAAAAAAATTATTAAAGGAATCATATCGATGGATCAGTTCATAGGGGGGCTATAACCAAATCTGATCCAATGTGGCCTATTGGCAATCTAAATCGGTCTGTCACCTGATATAGATCCCATATAAACCGATCTCCCGATTTGATCGGGATCTCCGATCTCCGGTGAAAATTGCATACCTGATGTCGCATAGCAGTTATATCGAAATATGTTCCTATTTGGAGCAAATACTATTAAGTACATGTCATTGTTCAAGTGTGTAAAACAAACTATGGGTCTTTTTAGTAGCTGTCCCAAATTTCGGCGAAATCGGACAATAAATGCGCCTTTTATGGTCCGAAGACCTTAAATCGAGAGATCGGTCTATATGACAGCTACATCCAAATTTGTACCGATCAGGGCCAAATTGAAGAAGGATGTCGAAGGATCAAAACAAAACGCACTGTCCCAAACCTCGGTGAAATCGGACAATAAATGCGCCTTTTGTGGGACCATAACCTTAAATCGGGAGATCGGTCTATATGGCAGCTATATTCAAATCTGCACCGATCTGGGCCAAATTGAAGGAGGACGTCGAAGGGCCTAACGCAACACACTGTCCCAAATTTCGTCAAAATCGGATAATAAATGTGGCTTTTATGGCCTCAAAACTTAAAACCGAGAAATCGGTCTATATGGCAGCTATATCCAAATCTGGACCGATCTGGGCCAAATTGAAGGAGGACGTCGAAGGGCCTAACGCAACTCACTGTCTCAAATTTCAGCGACATCGGATAAAAAATGTGGCTTTTATGGCCCCAAAACCTAAACCGAGAAATCGGTCTATATGGCAGCTATATCCAAATCTGGACCGATCTGGGCCAAATTGATGAATGATATCGAAGGGCCTAACTCAACTCTTTGTCCAAAATTTCAGCAAAATCGGATGATAAATGTGGCTTTTATGGGCCTAAAACCCTAAATCGGCGAATCGGTCTATATGGCAGCTATATCCAAATCTGAACCGATCTGGGCCAAATTGATGAAGGATATCGAAGGGCCTTATGCAACTCACTGTCCCAAATTTCGTCAAAATCGGATAATAAATGTGGCTTTTATGGGCCTAAGACGCTAAATCGGCGGATCGGTCTATATGGCAGCTATATCCACATTTGAACCGATCTGTGCCAAACTGATGAAGGATGTCGAAGGGCCTAATGCAACTCACTGTCCCAAATTTCGTCAAAATCGGGTAATAAATGTGGCTTTTATGGGCCTAAGACGCTAAATCGGCGGATCGGTCTATATGGCAGCTATATCCAAATTTGGACCGATCTGGGCCAAATTGAAGAATGATGTCAAAGGGCCCAACACAACTCACTGTCTCAAATTTCAGCAAAATCGTATAATGAATGAGGCCTTTATGGGCCTAAGACCCTAAATCCGAGGATCCGCCTATATGGCAGCTATATCCAAACCGGAACCGATCAGGACCAAATTGAAGAAGGACTTTGAAGGGCCTAACACAACTCACTGTTTCAAATTTCAGCAAAATCGGATAATAAATGTGGCTTTAATGGGCCTAAAACCCTAAATCGGTGGATCGGTCTATATGGCAGCTATACCGAATGTGGACCGATCTGGGCCGAATTGACGAAGGATGTCGAAGGGCCTAGCACAACTCACTGTCCCGAATTTCGGCAAAATCGGATAATAAATGTGGCTTTATGGAGGTCAAATTCTTCAGGTGCAATAGGAGGCGTTCGCTCTTCGAGGACTACATTCAACCGGTAGCTATTTACCGCATCTGCTACCGTGTCTGCATAAATGTTGTCTAGCTCCGCTTGATATGGTGCTTGATCTAGAGGTTCTCTCTTGTAGCGCTCAATCTGACGCTCTAGATAATGTAGATCTACCTTAAGTCTTCTGGGTGTTGGATATCTATCCATAATATGATGATTTGGATGGTCTCTGCGATAACAGCCCAAAAGGTATTGCTTAGACAGCATGTAGTTAGGTCTTCGCACTGGTAGGATCTTTGTCTCTTGATGGAGGTGGTCCACATGAGAACTGAGGAGATAGCCTTTCCCAGTTCGGAGGACGGCATTCCTTCTTGAGTTTTGACCTGATCGGTTAATATTTGGATGTAGCTGCCATAGAGACCGATCTCCCGTTTAAGGTTATGGTCCCACAAAAGGCGCATTTATTGTCCGATTTCGCCGAGGTTTGGGACAGTGCGTTGTGTTATGATCTTCGCCTCAACTCTTACAGAGCAATTGATTTCGATGTGCAAGATCTATGTTCCGATTGTGACCAGGGACCACACGATGCACGTCCCCTGTTTAACTGCCAAGCCAGACCTACTCGACTCAGACCCAGATCCCTATGGACGCACCCCATGTCTCTCGGCTTTCGGTTTTTGGGCCATAAAAGGCGCATTTATTGTCCGATGTCGCTGAAATTTGAGACAGTGAGTGGTGTTAGGTTCTTCGCCTCAACTCTTACAGAGCAATTGATTTCGATGTGCAAGATCTATGTTCCGATTGTGACCACACGATGCACGTCCCCTGTTTAACTGCCTAGCCAGACCCACTCGACTCAGACCAGAGTAGTTCTGGCTCAATTACAATCCAGCAGATGCAGCCGCCTCAACTCCTACAGAGCAAGGATTGATGCCGACGTGCAAGATGTATGTCCCGAATGTGACCAGGGACCACACGATACACGTCACCTGTTTAACAGCCAAGCCAGACCTACTCGACTCAGACCCAGATCCCTATGGACGCACCAATGTCAGTAGCAGAGTTCTTTGATCTTGCTGTCGGTATACTGACAAACTTCAAAAGCCCCATCAAACATGGTCCCTGTAGATCCATAGAATCACATGACCCTATTTGAATTCTAAATCGCCTGAAGGTCATTTTTCCCGATTTGCATTTTACAAACCTAAAAATAGCTAATATTCGTAATTTTTTCCCGAATCCACGGTGGTAGGTATCCAAAGTTCAATTCAAACGCGTTTTTATTTTGTTAACATTTTTTTCTCCTGGTTTGGTTATGTTCTTCCCTTATCCTATTTCTAGTGAGAAATGGTGTAAACTACCATAAAATCAGCACGCAATCTTTGGTTTTGTAATCATGTCAAAAAGTCAGAAAAACAGCTGCATCATCACAATTTATGAATGCTGTCTGTTTTTTCCTTACTTTCCTTTTTTTTTGCATCACGCATCCATATCTATTGATACCTGACAGTGAGTATGCTTTTTCATGATATGATTGGGTTTTGGGGAAACAAAGTGGAGAAATATTGCATGGGTTGTTTTCCCATCATAATTGAAAATATTGAATACCAAATGAATGGATGAGGCAATAGAGATGGAAGTTTGAGGGGTAAAAATATTGCAAACCAAAACCATACTGTGTTTGTGCGGGAAATATTTGTTAAGAGAAGGCTTTAAAAGATTTAAAAATTTTCAAGGCAAGTAATTGTAGCAAATTGGCGGAAAATGTTTTTTTTGGATAAAAAAGAATTAACCACACGTCAAAGAATTAACCATATGGTCAATTTTTTTGAGATTATTATAAATAAAAATTTAAAAACAAAAATTGAAGAAAATTTAAAAAAATATATAAAAAACTGAGTTAAAAAAAATTATTAAAGGAATCATATCGATGGATCAGTTCATAGGGGGGCTATAACCAAATCTGATCCAATGTGGCCTATTGGCAATCTAAATCGGTCTGTCACCTGATATAGATCCCATATAAACCGATCTCCCGATTTGACTTCTTGAGCCCCTGGAAGCCATTTTTGTCCGATTTTGCTGAAATTTTGCCCATAGTGTTTCTATAACTATCAACAACTGTGCCAAGTACCGTCCAAATCGCAGTATTCTGTTATGACTCTCAACAACTGTGCCAAGCGCGGCCCAAATCGATCTATAACCATATATAGCTCCCATATTTTAGCAGAATCCATGTTGGGTCCCAAGATTTGGCGCGGCCGAACTTAGCACGCTTTTACTTGTTGTTGATTTTCGTGATTTTTTCTCCATGACATGACCTCCTATGAAAAAAATTGTTATACTCCCATCATAGGATCTACTAATATCGTCCTTCCGTTTGAAATGCATCGAAATACTGGTCTCCGACCCCATAATCTATATATATTCTTGATCGCAACGACATTTGAAGTCAATCTGTCCGTCTGTCTGTCTGGGCCATTTCGATCCATATCAAGATGTAGCTCAAATAAAAGCCGATCTCCCAATTATACTTCTTGAGTCTCTAGAGAGCGTGCATGCCAAGAATGGGCATAGAAAATGAACTCCCGATTATATTTCTAAAGCATCTACAGAGTAAAATTCTGATTGGAATTGGCTGAAACTTTGAACAATGACTTCTTCTATGACCATCAACTTACGTGAAAAATACGGTCTAAATTGGGCTATATCGGACTAAATCTTAATATAGCCCCTACATAGACCGATCCGTCGATTTAAGGTCTTGGGCCCATAAAAAGCTCATTTATTGTCCAATTTTGCCATCCTGCCAATTTGGCCCAGATCGGTCCAGATTTGCATATAGCTACCATGAAAGAGGCATTTATTGTCCAAATTTGTTAAAATTTGGGATACTGATTTGTTTTAGGCCCTTCGACATCTTTTTTCAAGTTTGCCCAGATCAGCCCAGATTTGCATAAAGCTGCCATATAGACCAATCTCTCGATTTAAGGTTTTGGGCCCATAAAAAGCGCATTTATTGTCCGTTGTCGCCGAAATTTGGCACAGTGAGTTGCTTTAGACCCCTCGACATCTTAGTGCAATTTGGCTCCGATCGTTTCAGATTTGTATATAGCTGCCATATAGACCGATCTCTCGATTTAAGGTCTTGGGCCCATAAAAGACGCATTTATTGTCCGATGTTGCCGAAATTTGACACAGTGGCTTTTGTTAAGTTTTTCGACATCAGATCGGACTATAATTGGGTATAGTTACCAAAAAGACCAATATTTTGCTTTACAAAATTTAACAATGACTTGTACTTATTAGACCACTCAATGTCCGTGCCAAATTTGGTCCAAATCGGACCCTATTTCGATATGGCTGCTATGGGGGCATAAATTATGCATTTTCACCGGATTTTGACAAAAGGATTGTTTAAATATGTAACCGAGGTAGTGGGTACCCAAAGTTCGGTCCGGCCGAACTTAGTGCCTTTGTGCTACTACTGTGGTACCCTGTGGCATTACTGTGGTACCCACTACTGTGGTACCCACTACTGTGGTACCCACTACTGTGGTACCCACTACTGTGGTATCCACTACTGTGGTACCCACTACTGTGGTACCCACTACTGTGGTACCCACTACTGTGGTACCCACTACTGTGGTACCCACTATTGTGGTACCCACTACTGTGGTACCCACTACTGTGGTACCCACTACTGTGGTACCCACTACTGTGGTACTCACTACTGTGGGTCGGTACCCACTATTGTGGTACCCACTATTGTGGTACCCACTACTGTGGTACTCACTACTGTGGTACCCACTACTGTGGTACCCACTACTGTGGTACCCACTACTGTGGTACCCACTACTGTGGTACCCACTACTGTGGTACCCACTACTGTGGTACCCACTACTGTGGTACCCACTACTGTGGTACTCACTACTGTGGGTCGGTACCCACTATTGTGGTACCCACTATTGTGGTACCCACTATTGTGGTACCCACTATTGTGGTACCCACTATTGTGGTACCCACTATTGTGGTACCCACTATTGTGGTACCCACTATTGTGGTACCCACTATTGTGGTACCCACTATTGTGGTACCCACTATTGTGGTACCCACTATTGTGGTACCCACTATTGTGGTACCCACTATTGTGGTACCCACTATTGTGGTACCCACTATTGTGGTACCCACTATTGTGGTACCCACTATTGTGGTACCCACTATTGTGGTACCCACTATTGTGGTACCCACTATTGTGGTACCCACTACTGTGGTACCCACTATTGTGGTACCCACTACGGGTGTATCTACGTCGGAGCTTATGGCAGCCCACCGTCGGAACCATTCTATTCCGCCAACAAATCTCAGGAGACCTAGCAGAAGAAACGGCACAAATGTGCCCTCTCATATCCTGGAATCCCCTCATGTCCAAGAACCCATGTCAGCGCCACATCGTGGACCCGGAGCCTATCCAGCGACTCAAAACAATCAGCCACGTTTCTCAGTCTCACCATCGTCGACCCCAAGACCCTGAGCGCCGTCATACTGGGCGGTATATACCTCACCAGTATTTCTCTTGTGACTACCGTAAAGGCATAGACCTCTGCCTGAAAGACAGTACTCTAGTCCGGCATTTTCAGAGACATACCGATATTGAATGAATCAGAGTAGTTCCCCAGTTCAGTTCCTGACTGCATCTTGGAGCCATCGGTGTATATCGAGGTCTCATTCTCCTAAAGTACAGCATTCGGTCTCCATTCATCCTTCTCAGAAAACGAATCCCGAATTCCCCCACCCCAGTATGTACTGGGACCAGGTAGATGGAGATCTTCCTCAGTCTACCCTCCGCATCTATAACACCCAGAATCGAACTGTGGCCGAAACCATCCTCCTTCAGTATGCCGAGCACCCTTAGCCTAAGCGCCACTTTGGCGGCGCAGTTCCGAATAAAGGCCCCAATAGCCTGCATATTCAGCACCGCATCCAGCCCTGCCTGCGGTGCTGACCACAGTGCGCTTGTGACACCGACGCAGGCCAGTTTTTGGACCTTTTCGAATCCCTAGCACTTGTGGTTTTCTCTACTTCCTCCCACCATACCAGTGCTCCATAGGTCAGAACTGGTCTCACGATGGCCGTATGAATCCAATAAATCATCTTGGGAGTTACCCCCACTTTCTACCGAATATCCTCCTGCAGGAGTAAACAGCGCACTGTGCCTTGGGGCTTCCTTGCTCGGTGTTCCTCTTCTAGGACAGTTTCGAACCGAGGACTATGAGAAGGTACTTCGCCTCATACGACACTTTTTTACCCTTTCGTCATTTAGTAATTGAAATTTAATTCTAGCTTAGGAAACTCTTTCAAAAATTTTCCATCTCCCCTTACAACTTTCTTATATCCTATGTTCGTGAACTCCCATCTAATTTGCCAAAGGCTTTCTTTGTTCATAATCAAATCTCCTTTAAACTATATTATCCTCAATTATTTATTTTTCCACCCCACAATGATGTTCTTTCTGTGAGCAAAGAAAACTTCTTCGGGACAACTATTTAGGAGAGAGAGCGAGAAAAGTTTGTTTATCAATTGTTTCTCTAATTGCCAAAATTCATAAGACATTGTCAAAGAAATTAAGTCATTTTTGTAGCCATTAATTTGTTTGTAATTTTTGGCTGATGTTGCCATAAACTTTGGCGTCATTGCTCAACAATAAACAACAACTTGATTTTAGCGTTCCAACTATTATTAAGACTTGGGACATACTTTATCAATAATTTTCCCTCCGGCCCTTACACCCTAGCCACCCATACTCCATGGTGTAGGCAAGCAAATTATATTTGCGAATGTTGTTATCGTTATTAAATGTTGGCTATTATTTTATAGAGATTATATGTCTCTTGGCTAGTTTCAATGTGTTTTTATGAGTGTGAGTATGTGTGTGTGTGTGTGTGCGTGTGTGATTTAAAGGATCATGGCATGTGCGTGTTTAAATGTCTATAATCATGCGATTTCATTTTATATAATAACATACCACCCACGTACACACACACACACACCACCCACATACACACACATGCTCCCACAAACAGATAGTTCATAATATAATTGCAGCTATTCTATAATAGATTAGAAAGTTTTGAAATTAGATAGACTGAATACACTCAGAAAAATTTGCTACTGAAGAAAGTATGAACGAAAAAATTGAGGTTTCTTAAGGAGTACAATCGGAGGATTGGAGTATATGGAGGGTAGATAAACCCTCCACATATTCCAGCTTAGGTTTAATGGAGGCTATATCTAAAAGCACACGATCTAGGCGACCAATTAACCGGTCCCGAACAGAAAATAAAAATGTTCACTGAACTCGCCTCTCAATAAGTCCATTGTTACGTGTGCTGTGTGTTACGTAGCATGTGGCACCGTCTTGTTGAAACCACATGTTGTGCAATTTGGGCAAAAAAATGTTGGATATTATGTCACGATGGCGCTCACCATTCATAGTTACTTTACGATTCGCATTATCTATAAAGAAGTACGGTCCAATGATGCCACCAGAACATAAACCGCACCAAGCTGTGACTTTTTATACCCACCACCAAAGGATGGGGGTATATTCATTTTGTCATTCCATTTGCAACACATCGAAAATCCATTTCCGACCCTATAAAGTATATATATTCTTGATCAGCGTAAAAATCTAAGACGATCTAGCAATGCCCGCCCGTGTGTCTGTTGAAATCACGCTACAGTCTTTAAAAATAGATATATAGAGCTGAAACATTGGATAGGTTCTTTTTTGTCCATAATCAGGTTAAGTTCGAAGATGGGCTATATCGGACTATATCTTGATATAGCCCCCTTAATGACCGATCCACCGATTACGGGTCTTATGCCCATAAAAACCACATATATTATCCGATTCTGCTGAAATTTGAAATAGTGGGTTAGGTTAGGCCAATTGACATCCTTCTTCAATTTGGCTCAGATCGGTTTAGATTTGGATATAGCTGCCATATAGGCCGATCTCTTGATTTAAAGTTTCGGGCCCATAAAAGGCGCATTGATTGTCCGATGTCGCTAAAAGTTGGGACAATGGGTTGTGTAAGGCCCTTCAACATATTTCTGCAATATGGCACAGATCGGTTTAGATTCGGATATAGCTGCCATATAGACCGATCGCTCGATTTAAGGTTTTGGGCCCCTAAAAGGAGCATTTATTGCCCGATGTGGCCGAAATTTGGGACAGTGAGTTGTGTTGGACCTTTCGAAAGTCTTCTTCAATTTGGCTCAGATCAGTCCAGATTTGAATAGAGCTGTCATATAGACCGATCTCTCGATTTAAGGTTTTGGGCCATAAAAGGCGCATTTATTGTCCGATTTTACCAAAATTTGGGATGGTGATTTCTGTGAAAGCCATCGACATAAAAGCCGCATTATTTGTCGCCGAAATTTGGGACAGTGAGTTAAGTTAAGCCCTTCGACATTCTTCTTCAATTTGGCTCAGATCGGTCCAGATTTGAATAGAGCTGTCATATAGACCGATCTCTCGATTTAAGGTTTCGGGCTCATAAAAGGCGCATTTATAATCCGATGTCGGCGAAATTTGGGTCATTGAGTTGTGTTAGGCCCATCGATATTTCACTTCAATTTGGCACAGATCGATCCAGATTTGAATATAGCTGCCATATAGACCAATCTCTCGATTTAAGCTCATTGGCCCATAAAAGGCGCATTTATTGTCCGTTGTGGCCGAAATTTGAGACAGTGAGTTGTGTTGGACCTTTCGATATTCTTCTTCTAAAATTTGGCTCAGATCGGTCCAGATTTGGATATAGCTGCCAAATAGACCGATCTCTCGATTTAAGGTTTTGGGCCCCTAAAAGGAGCATTTATTGCCCGATATGGCCGAAATTTGGGACAGTGAGTTGTGTTGGACCTTTCGATATTCTTCTTCAATTTGGCTCAGATCGGTCCAGATTTGGATATAGCTGCCAAATAGACCGATCGCTCGATTTAAGGTTTTGGGCCCCTAAAAGGAGCATTTATTGCCCGATATGGCCGAAATTTGGGACAGTGAGTTGTGTTGGACCTTTCGAAAGTCTTCTTCAATTTGGCTCAGATCGGTCCAGATTTGGATATAGCTGCCAAATAGACCGATCGCTCGATTTAAGGTTTTGGGCCCCTAAAAGGAGCATTTATTGCCCGATATGGCCGAAATTTGGGACAGTGAGTTGTGTTGGACCTTTCGAAAGTCTTCTTCAATTTGGCTCAGATCGGTCCAGATTTGGATATAGCTGCCAAATAGACCGATCGCTCGATTTAAGGTTTTGGGCCCCTAAAAGGAGCATTTATTGCCCGATATGGCCGAAATTTGGGACAGTGAGTTGTGTTGGACCTTTCGAAAGTCTTCTTCAATTTGGCTCAGATCGGTCCAGATTTGGATATAGCTGCCAAATAGACCGATCGCTCGATTTAAGGTTTTGGGCCCCTAAAAGGAGCATTTATTGCCCGATATGGCCGAAATTTGGGACAGTGAGTTGTGTTGGACCTTTCGATATTCTTCTTCAATTTGGCTCAGATCGGTCCAGATTTGGATATAGCTGCCAAATAGACCGATCGCTCGATTTAAGGTTTTGGGCCCCTAAAAGGAGCATTTATTGCCCGATATGGCCGAAATTTGGGACAGTGAGTTGTGTTGGACCTTTCGATATTCTTCTTCAATTTGGCTCAGATCGGTCCAGATTTGGATATAGCTGCCAAATAGACCGATCGCTCGATTTAAGGTTTTGGGCCCCTAAAAGGAGCATTTATTGCCCGATATGGCCGAAATTTGGGACAGTGAGTTGTGTTGGACCTTTCGATATTCTTCTTCAATTTGGCTCAGATCGGTCCAGATTTGGATATAGCTGCCAAATAGACCGATCGCTCGATTTAAGGTTTTGGGCCCCTAAAAGGAGCATTTATTGCCCGATATGGCCGAAATTTGGGACAGTGAGTTGTGTTGGACCTTTCGAAAGTCTTCTTCAATTTGGCTCAGATCGGTTCAGATTCGGATATAGCTGCCATATAGACCGATCTTCCGATTTAGGGTCTTAGGCCCATAAAAGCCACATTTATTATCGGATTTTGCTGAAATGTGGGACAGTGAGTTGCATTGGACCCTTCGACTTTCTTCTTCAATTTGACTCAGATCGATCCAGATTTGGTTATAGCTGTCATATAGACCGATCTCTCGATTTAAGGTTTTGGGGCCAGAAAATGCGCATTGATTGTCTGATTTCGCCGAAATTCGGGACTATGAAAAGCTCATTTAAAGTCCGATTTCGCTGAAATTTGATATAGTGACTCTTGTTAGGCTTTTCGGCATCCTTGTCGTTACGGTTCAGTTCGGTCTATATTAGGATATGGCTAACAAAAAGACCAATATTGGACCCGAAGTGGTGGGTATCCAAAGTTCGGCCCTACTGAGCTTAAGACCTTTTTACTGCCTATTCTACATATCAAACTATTGTCAAACTACCAAACTAGGAAACGAACAAGGATGAACGAGGGATCGGTTTACATGGGAGCTAGATCAGGTTATAGACTGATTTGGACTGCATTTGACAATTTGTTGGAAGTCGTAACAGAACATTTTTCACAAATTTCAGCCAAATCGTACAAAAATTGCGGCTTGTATGGACTCAAGAAATCAGATCGGAAGATCGGTTTATATGGAAGCTATATCAGATTATAAACTGATTCAGACCGAACTTGACACAGTTCTTAGAAGTCATAACGGAACACCATATGCCCAATTTCAGCCACATCGTACGAAAATTGCGGCTTGTATTGGGTTGCCCAAAAAGTAATTGCGGATTTTTTAAAACAAAGTAAATGCATTTTTAATAAAACTTAGAATGAACTTTAATCAAATATACTTTTTTTACACTTTTTTTCTAAAGCAAGCTAAAAGTAACAGCTGATAACTGACAGAAGAAATAATGCAATTACAGAGTCACAAGCTGTAAAAAAATTTGTCAACGCCGACTATATGAAAAATCCGCAATTACTTTTTGGGCAACTCAATATAATATCGTGACTATCAAGAGAATATACTTTTTTTAGAGTCCCTGTTATTATACCCCTATACTATTCTGATGGTTGTAAAAATCAAGACTGCCATACACTATTTTTGTCCATGTATGGAAGGACGTACAAACGTGGGTCAATGGACTTATAATACCTCCATTATCAAGACAGTATACACTTTTTAGGGTCCCTCGTTAATATACCCCTATACTATTCTGATTGTTATAAAAATCTAGATTCCCTTACACTACATTCTGTCTCATCCCTACTGAAAACCCTTTTTTCCTCCTGTGTGTATAGCTATGTGGGCTAAATGCGAATTAGTGGCATGGCCCCAAACATGCATCACTACAACAATGAACAACTTCCATCAAAATGGATAATAACCTAATGGCAACAAAAAATAAAACAAAAACAAATCCAAAAAGTCATATATCTAGACAACACTGTTGAAAGGGATACTGATGACGAGAGATAAGAGTGTACTCAACTTTAAACGAACACAAACACATAAATTAACACATTCGCATTGATAGATATGTATGCCCCATCAGCCATTCTATACAATGGGAGCATATTGGCACTCACACATCTATCTGTCAACTGAATGGACTGGCGATGTGGGGAGACAGATAAATGCTTTTAAACTGTCATTAGCTAATTATTGCCACCGTCATTAAGATATTGCTGTCATTTTAGAAAGTAGCGGCAAACGAATCCTTTTTAGGGAATGCTTTTACATTGTGTTACGCAGAACGTCAGCCATCAGTGATGACTTCAATGACCTTTGCATTAATTTGGCTGGGGTGGTGAAAAACGTCCCAATAGTAGGTAGATATTGGGTAAATATGAAGAAAAAAATCAATGCTTCAACTAAGTTAGGTTAGGTTGAAAAGAGGGGTCGGATTAATATCCGCCGCTATGGACATGCACCTAAGCCAGTAATCGGCTTGTTGTGCACACTAAATCCTAACAAGAAAAAGCGTGTTAAGTTCGGCCGGGCCGAAGCTTGGGAACCCACCACCATGGATTCTGCTAAAATATGGGAGCTATGTCTAGTTATAGACCGAATTGGACCGTACTTAGCACAGTTGTTGAGAGTCATAATAGAAAGCACTATATGCAAAATTTCAGACAAATCGGATAAAAATCGGGGCTTGTAAGGGCTCAAGAAGTCAAATCGGGAGATTGGTTTATATGGGAGCTATATTAGGTTATAGACCGATTTGAATCGTACTTTGCATTGGCAGTCATAACAGAATACACGGTGCAAAAATTTTAGCCAAATCGGATAAAAATAGTGGCATCCAGGGACTCAAGAAGTCAAATTGGGAGATCGGTTAATATGGGAGCTATATTAGGTTATAGACCGATTTGAATCGTACTTGGCTCCGTTGTTTGGAGTCATAACAGAACATCGTCAGCTAAATTGGACAAAAATTGCGGCTTCTAGAGGCTCAGGAAGTCAAATCAGGAGATGGGTTTATATGGGAGCTATATCAGGTTCTTGACCCATTTAAACCGTACTTGACACAGTTGTTGAAAATCATAGCAGAACTTTATTTGCAAAATTTCAGGCAAATCGGACAAAAATTGAGGCTTCCATGGGCTCAAGAAGTCAAAGCGGGAGATCGATTTATATGGGAGCTATATCCAAATCTGAACCGATATGGCCCATTTGCAATCTCCAACTAACTACATCAATATAAAGTATCTGTGGAAGATTTCAAACGGTTAGCTCTACGCTTTCGACCGCTATCGTGATTTCGACAGACGGACGAACATGGATAGTTTGAATCAAAATTTCGAGATGATCAAGAATTGCAAATTTTGCCCATGAACATTCCACTAAGGATCACGGGCAAACTTCTCACATATCAATGAGTGCAGTCCGATTCAAGTTTAAGCTCAATGACAAGGGGGGAGCCGAGTCCGAACGGTGTGCCGCAGTGCGACACCTCTTTAGAGAGAAGTTTTACATGGCATAGTACCTCACAAATGTTGCCAGCATTAGGAGGGGAAAACCACCGCTGAAAATTTGTTCTATTGGTCTCGCCTGGATTCGAATCCAGGCGTTCAGCGTCATAGGCGGACAAGCTAACTTCTGCGCTACGGTAGCCCCAAGAACGTTTATTTTTTATAGGGTCCTAGAACAATATTTTGAGATGTTACAAACGGAATGACCAGATTAGTATACCCCCATCTTACGGTGGTGGGTATAAAAAGTAATCTTGAAAACATTAAAGCTAAGTTAGAAATTTCGTGTTACTTACAAAATCCTTAATTGTTTTCCATTCCTAAGTGCAGGTGTCTGTTAGCAGTGAACGCTGGGCTTCAACGTCTCATGATCTTCATGCTATAAATAACCATTTCTCTAATATTTTTCTCAAGATAAGTTATCTCCAAAGACTGCTGGCATAGGTCTTCCAGAAATTATTTTAAGCCATACCCAATTCATACTTGATAATTGAATTCAAGATCACTGGATGCTGAACGATAAGTACTAGTGAAGTAAAACTCGAACTACTTCTGGATACATAATACCTGAAAATTTTCAAAAAAATATCAACGGAAGTGGTCGTCCCTGATTTGTATTCATCCGACATTATGCAGGAAACTGAAACAAAGTGTGAAGTTTTTGAATTAATGGGAAACAAAGTAGCCGTTGAGTGGAGCGGGCGTGTTTTCATTTCGCTCCTACCTTACCTTGGAATAGGTACTACCTATTACGAAAAAAAAATTTAAAACTTCTTTGGAGCAGGCTCAAAATGAACTCCAAAGACCCAACAGCTGCGTCAGACCACAGCATGTTGTCCTCCCCTCCTATAGCTGTAGTTGCCTAGACACCTGTAGTCGAGAGTAATGCTTCAAGAGGACAACTAGTCATCAGACGTAATAAGGAAGAAACGCATAAACCAGAGGAATGCACAGTTCATTCCCAGCCTTTTAGTAAAGGTGGTGTTTCCGACTCGTATTCAAACAGCGACAGTGTCAATAAAACAGTCATCGCAGCCGAATCGAGAGATGATGGCATAGTTGAGCGATGTCTTTGCTAAGCTCACAAGCTGAGACCGGGAAAGCGATCCGAAGGAGACAGAGGAGTATGTACAGGCAGCGCAACTGGGCGAGAGTGTAGGATGCTGAAAGGGATACAAATGTTTTTGCAAGAACTTCTACGGAAGCTGGAAAGAAAATCAGATCTCCCGAAGAGCATAACACTGCTAAAATGCTGTAGAAGAAAAAGAGCTCCCCGCTTTCTAGTACTCTGGGAAGACCAAGCCAGACCTTCCCCTCTTCCCCCGCAAAGGAGACACCAGAATGTGTCCTGTTGAGGCAGACAAAGTCCGAACAGCAACGAAGGCAGCTCGCACGGCCCCTGAGTCTTCATGGAGGACTGTGACTTCCAAAAGTATGCCATAGCCATCACAAAAGGGGAAGATGGTCGCTGAGAAAGGTAAGCAGCCGCCCTCTTATGCCGGAGTGGCAAGGAAGCAGATCAAAGATAAGATGACTTATGCAGTCATCGGTATCGACTTTGCAGGATTCCACCAACTCGTCGGTCTCAGGTGAGGCATCTATTGGTTGCCCAAAAAGTAATTGCGGATTTTTTAAAAGAAAGTAAATGCATTTTTAATAAAACTTAAACCAACTATATGAAAAATCCGCAATTACTTTTTGGGCAACCCAATAGTAAACAATCGGGTTATTGAACATGTATTAGACTCTGAAGAGGGTCCAACCATATGAATTATGAGCTCTAAGTATGGAGGGAACATCTTTTCGCTGCGCTTTGCTACAGTGGAATGTACTGATACCGTCGAAAAGCTAGTTGGAAGTTCCCATACTCCCTGGGGCGCAAAGCTCGACCTTGAGAGAAAGATGGACATCCCATAGCTCACAAAGACGACGGTCTTCATCAAAGATGTGGGCGGCGAAATGGCGACGGAAGGCATGATGGAAATCTTAAATAAGCAAAACTTAGAGTTGGTCGTGGAGAAATGGGAGGTTTTCCATAAGGAGAAGAAGGCGGAAGGAACTCTCCTTGCGGCGGGCATTGTTCCAGTCTCTCTGACAAATTTGGCTAAGACTAAAGGCATGGCGTACTACGGGGCCATGTTTAGCCATCAGGCGGTACAGTGGCGAGACACTCGATAACGCCTAACGGACAGGGGGCCGACGACGAGATTATCACCCACTCTCTCATTACTGGGAAGATTAGGATAAGTAAAGATCCTCATAGTCAAACATCAGACAGTGTTGGGTCAAGAGACCCTACACAGCCTAACGAACCGGGTCATAAGAAATTCCTTGTTGCCAAATTTTGTTAGAATCAGTTAGCAAATAACCCCGTTATTCCAAATCGGATGAACATATATTGGGTTGCCCAAAAAGTTATTGCGGATTTTTTAAAAGAAAGTAAATGCATTTTTAATAAAACTTAGAATCAACTTTAATCAAATATACTTTTTTTACACTTTTTTTCTAAAGCAAGCTAAAAGTAACAACTGATAACTGACAGAAGAAAGAATGCAATTACAGAGTCACAAGCTGTGAAAAAATTTGTCAACGCCGACTATATGAAAAATCCGCAATTACTTTTTGGGCAACTACATACATGGGAGATATATCCACATATGAACCAATTCGTATAACCACCACCGAAGGATAAGGGTGTAATCATTTTGTCATTCCGTTTGCAACACATCTAACTATCCATTTACGACCCTTTAAAGTTTATATATTCTTAATAGTAATAAAAATCTAAGACGATCTAGCCATGTCCTCCTGTCTGTTGAAATCACGCTACCGTCTTGAAAAATAGAGATATCGAGCTGAAACTTTTCACAGATTCTTTTTTTTTGTCCATAGGCAGATAAAGTTCGAAGATGAGTTGTATCGGACTATATCTTGATATAGCCCCCATATGGAGCGATCCGCCGATTTAAGGTCTCAGGCCCATAAAAGCCAAATTTATTATCCGATTTTGCTGAAATTTGGGACAGTGAGTTGTGTTTGGCACCTCGACATCTTTCTGCAATTTGGTTCAGATCGGTACGCATTTTGATGTAGCTGCCATAAAGACTGATCTCTAGATTTAAGGTATTGGCCAATAAAAGACGCTTCTCGATATCTTTTTGCAATTTGGCCCAGATTGGTAAAGATTTGGCCATAGCCGCCATATAGACCGATCTGTCGATTTAAGGTCTTGGGACCATAAAAGACGCATTTATTGACCGATGTCGCCGAAATTTGTGACAGTTAGTTGTGTTAGGCTCCTCGACATATTTTTATAGACCGATCTCTCGATTTAATGTCTTGGGACCATAAAAGACGCATTTATTCTCCGATGTCGCCGAAATTTGTGACAGTGTGTTTTGTTAGGCTCCTCGATATCTTTTGATAGACCGATCTCTCGATTCAAGGTTTTGGGCCCATAAAAGGCTCATTTATTGCGTTGCCCAAAAAGTAATTGCGGATTTTTTAAAAGAAAGTAAATGCATTTTTAATAAAACTTAGAATGAATTTTAATCAAATATACTTTTTTACACTTTTTTTCTAAAGCAAGCTAAAAGTAACAGCTGATAACTGACAGAAGAAAGAATGCAATTACAGAGTCACAAGCTGTGAAAAAATTTGTCAACACCGACTATATGAAAAATCCGCAATTACTTTTTGGGCAACCCAATATAATCTGATTTCACTGAAATTTGATACTGTGACTTTGTTAGGCTGTTCGACATCTGCTTCGTATATGGCTCAGATCGATCTATATTTGGATATAGCTACCATAAGGGCCAATATTTTGTTCTACAAAAATGACCTTGTACTTATTATACCACCCATCGTTCGTGCCGAATTTGGTCCAAATCAGACCATATTTCGATATAGCTGCTCTGCAAATTGCAAATGTTCCCATGAACATTCCATTAAGCAACTGGGGCAAACTTCTCACAAATCAATGAGTGCTGTCCGATTCAATATAAAGCTCAACGATAAGGCCCCTTCTTTTTATAGCAGAGTCCGACGGCATGCCGCAGAGCGACACCTCTTTGGGGAGAAGTTTTTACATGGCAAAGTACCTCACAAATGTCGCCAGCAGGGGATAACCACCGCTGAAAATATTTTCTGATGGTCCGGCCAGGATTCGAAACCAGCGTCATATGCGGACATGCTAACCTCTGCGCTACGGTGGCCTCCATCCTATGGGGGCATTAATTATGCATATCTCAGCGGATTATGACGAAAGGTGGTTTACATATATACTCGAGGTGATGGGTATCCAAAGTTCGGCCTGGCCAAACTTAACCCCTTTTGACTTGTATTTAATTTTATTTAGGTTCATAAATAGATTCTTATTGAACCATTCAATTATACTCAGTAACTGCTTTGTGTTTAAACTTTCACTTGACGTTAATTTTAAATACTTGTTAGCCTTTATGAATCCTTTTCTTAGTTTCGCTTTATTAAGACTAATTTACAAGACCCCAGGGCATTCTTAATCAAGTGCTCTGAGCAAAATGTCATCCTCCTTAGCCTCACTTCTATCTTTTCTCATAATCATAATAAAGACAAGCTCCATTTCACAATGGCATGCTTTGGCTTCATTTTAAAAAAGTAGAATTATAACATTTTACGATTTGGGGGTTAAATAACGCGTTTCATATAAAAATAACTCAACATGACAAAAACAACGACATAACGTGAATGCTAAACAGCGTGAATGCTAAAGAAGCCCCAACCCAGTCAAACAGTCATTTCAACAGACAGACAGACAGCCAGATACCCTTCCACCATCATAAACCTCTATTGAATAGTGGGGAATGACAATGATTGTCGTCTTATTAGTATGGCATGTACTGGAGGCAGGCTTTGGTTGGTGTTTTGTTGGGGATTTTCGTGGCTCGTTAATAGGTTTTTATCATCACTGACTTTTATTGATTTCGCTCGCCCTAAAACACGAACACAACATTTTCTTGAAGGCGACCAGAAAAAGGGGTGGCAGTAAACGGGGAAAGTTCAATGAAAGGGAGAAAATGATATTAACGTCTGTGTGTGTGTGTGTGTGTGTGTCTATACCATGGAAGAAACAATGACAGTGGCTCAGTGTGGGCTCAGTTATGGGGGTGTAAGGGTTGTAAAAGTGATATACCAACAAGTTTCGGGAGGAATAGTTTAAGTTGATCCAGCACTGTCCATCCGTCTCTCAGTCTATCTGCACTTCTTAGCTGAATTTTTGTACAATGCGTCATTTTAATATTTCTGACATCGATGGCAAATATGGTCCGAATTGGCCTATTACCTGGTTAACATATTTCACGATTAGACTTCTTAAGCTCCAGAAGACTTAAAAATTGATCGTTGTCAACTTTTTCAACCAGTAAGGAAAGGAAAAAGTCGGGCGGTGCCGACTATATAATACCCTACACCACCCAGTACTTTTTATATGTAGAACTTATCTCGAAATCTAGTCAGACCTTGTACGATTTTAATACCATAGGACAAAAAATTTGGATTTCCACATCTTTAAAAGGCCATATTGGATAAAAGAGTCTATGGGAGTTATATCGAAACCTGTTGTAATTTTAATGACACATACTGGGACATGGGATGTGGCCAAAATTGTGGATTTTATTGCCTTAAAAGTCCATATCGGATGAAGTATACACACGCTATATCTAAATTGGGACCGATTTTAATGAAATTTTGCGCTCGTATTGGAACGTCAATTTACACGTCTCATACACAATCGGACGAAAATTTGGAATTCTACAGCCTTAAAAGGTCATATCGGATGAACGATATACATGGGAGCTAAAGGGTGATTTTTTTGAGGTTAGGATTTTCATGCATTAGTATTTGACAGATCACGTGGGATTTCAGACATGGTGTCAAAGAGAAAGATGCTCAGTATGCTTTGACATTTCATCATGAATAGACTTACTAACGAGCAACGCTTGCAAATCATTGAATTTTATTACCAAAATCAGTGTTCGGTTCGAAATGTGTTCAAATTTTGACAAATTTTGTTCAGCGATGAGGCTCATTTCTGGTTGAATGGCTACGTAAATAAGCAAAATTGCCGCATTTGGAGTGAAGAGCAACCAGAAGCCGTTCAAGAACTGCCCATGCATCCCGAAAAATGCACTGTTTGGTGTGGTTTGTACGCTGGTGGAATCATTGGACCGTATTTTTTCAAAGATGCTGTTGGACGCAACGTTACGGTGAATGAACACATTTCGAACCGAACACTGATTTTGGTAATAAAATTCAATGATTTGCAAGCGTTGCTCGTTAGTAAGTCTATTCATGATGAAATGTCAAAGCATACTGAGCATCTTTCTCTTTGACACCATGTCTGAAATCCCACGTGATCTGTCAAATACTAATGCATGAAAATCCTAACCTCAAAAAAATCACCCTTTATATCTAAATATGGTCCGATTTTGATTAAATTCTGCACACATATGAGGATATTAAATAAAACTTCCCATGTCAAATCTTGTAAAGATCGGACCAAAGTGTGGCAAAATATATATGGCAGCTATATCTAAATCTGATCCGATTTTGATAAAATTTTGCACATACATTGAGACTCAAACACAAAAAGGACTCCACGACAAATTTGGTGAAAATCGGACCAAAAGTGTGGCTTCTACAGCCTTAATAGGTCAAATCGGATGAAAGATATATATGAGATATATATTTTCCACATATGTTAATATTTGCAACGAAACAGTCTGTGCCAAATTTTGTGCAGATCGGTTGAAAATTGGAGCTACTACGGTCATTTAAGTGCAAATCGGGAGATACATATATATGGGAGATATATCTAAATCTGAGCCAATTTTGATGAAATTTTACACACATATGGAGACATCAAATAAAACATCCCATGCCAAAGTTTGTAAAGATCGGTAAAAAATTGTGGCTTCTACAGCCTTAAACGGCCATATCGGATGAAAGATATATATGGAAGCTATATCTAAATCTGGACCGATTTTCATGAAATTTTCCACACAGTTTTGGACGTCTAATAAAATACCTCGCGCAAAATATTTTAAAGATCGGACTAAAACTGAGGCTTCTACAGCCTTAAAAGTCCATATCGGATGAAAGATATATATGGCAGCTATATCTAAATCTAGACCGATTTTTATGAAATTTTGCACACATATGGAGACCTCAAACAAAACACCCCATGCCAAAGTTTGTAAAGATTGGTAAAAAATTATGGCTTCTACAGCCTTTAACGGCCATATCGTATATATCGTATGAAAGATATATAAGGGAGCTATATCTAAATCTGAACCGATTTTTTCAAAATCCTTGTGCCAAAAAAAAAAAATGTCATATGCAAAATTTCGTCATAATCGGGCAACAAATACGACCTGCACTTTGATTACAAGAATACATGGACTCACAGACGGACATGGTTAAATCGAATCAGAACGTGATTCTGAGTTGATCGGTATAGTTATCAATGGGTCTGAACCGATTTTTTATAACCTCCACCATAGGATGGGGGTATACTAATTTCGTCATTCTGTTTGTAACACCTCGAAATATGTGTCTAAGACCGCATAAGGTCTATATATTCTTGGTCGTCGCGACATTTTAAGTCGAACTAGCAATGTCCGTCAGTCTGTCCGTTCGTCTGTCTGTCGAAAGCACGCTAACTTTTGAAAGAGTAGAGCTAGCTTCTTGAAATTTTGCACAAATACTTCTAATTAGTGAAGGTCGGTTGGGATTGTAAATGGGCCAAATCGGTCCATGTTTTGATATATAAACCGATTTTGGGTCTTGACTTCTTGAGCTTTTAGAAGGCGCAATCCCTATCCGATTTGGCTGAAATTTTGAACGTGTTGTTTTGGTATCACTTCCAACATTTATGCGAAGTATGGTCCAAATCGGTCCATACCCTGATATAGCTGCCATATAAACCGATCTTGGGTCTTGACTTCTTGAGCCTCTGGAGGGCGCAATTCTCATCCAATTTGATTGAAATTTTGCACATAGTGTTTTAATATCACTTCCCACAACTGTGCGAAGTATGGTTCAAATCGGTCCATAACCTTATATAGCTGCCATATAAACCGATCTTGGGTCTTGACTTCTTGAGCTTTTAGAAGGCGCAATTCCTATCCGATGTGGCTGCAATTTTGCACGAAGTGTTTTGTTATCACTTCCCACATTTATGCGAAGTATGGTCCAAATCGGTCCATACCCTGATATAGCTGCCATATAAACCGATCTTGGGTCTTGACTTCTTGAGCCTCTGGAGGGCGCAATTCTCATCCAATTTGATTGAAATTTTGCACATAGTGTTTTGATATCACTTCCCACAACTGTGCGAAGTATGGTTCAAATCGGTCCATAACCTTATATAGCTGCCATATAAACCGATCTTGGGTCTTGACTTCTTGAGCTTTTAGAAGGCGCAATTCCTATCCGATGTGGCTGCAATTTTGCACGTAATGTTTTGTTATCACTTCCCACATTTATGCGAAGTATGGTCCAAATCGGTCCATACCCTGATATAGCTGTCATATAAACCGATCTGGGATCTTGACTTCTTGAGCCTCTAGAGAGCGCAATTCTCATCCGATTTGGCATAAATTGTGTACAACGGCCTCTCCCATGGCCTTCAACAAACGTGTGCAATATGGTCTGAATCGACCTATAGCTTGACTCCCATATAAACCAATCTCCCGATTTTGCTTCTTAAGCCCCGAATCGGACAATAACTCCTCCTCCGTCCATATTCATTATTCTTTGTTTGCTTAAAAAGTGATACTGAGCAAAGAACTCGACAGATGCGATCTATGGTGGAGGGTTTATAAAATTCGGCCCGGCCGAACTTAACGCTCTTACTTGTTCCAATTTCAATAGGCTTTGTCTTTAGGCCGAAAAACATGCCTGTGCACAAATTTGAAGACGATCGGATGAAAATTGCGACCTGTACTTTGAACACAAATTAACACGAACAGACGGACGGACGGACAGACAGACAGACGGACGAACAGACAGACAGGCAGACAGACGGACATGGCTAAATCGAATCAGAAACTGATTCTGAGTCGATCGGTATACTTATCAATGGGTCTAGCTCTCTCCTTCTTAGCGTTGCAAACAAATGCACAAACTTGGAATACCCTGTACCACAGTGCTGGTGTAGGGTATAATTATTTCTTTTCCAAATTTCCTAGTGACTTTGGGCCACTGTTCTTAAAGACAATTGCTCTAATAAACACATACCCCTAATGACATAATGAGACTGGCAGTGTTTTTCCTTGTTATTCCGTTAGGCGTTTAAGTCTTGAATTGATTCGATTCGAATCGAATCGTTCGTGTTTTTGTGCGGTTTCGGTTATTTGTGATTATTACATTTGTTATTTGTTACTATTGTTGTTGTTGTTGTTGTTTCTGTTGTTATTGTTTTTATGGCAATTTAATTTTTATGTATCATTAAATTCTTTGTTCGTTAGGAGATTTTTTTGTGTTGCTCCACAAAAGGGAGGAAAAACGAATTCGTATAAATGTGAATGTTGTTATTATCCACCACAAATAGAAAAATACAAAAAAAAAAAATAAAAACACGTATTGGTATGTATATATACAAAAATATTTATATAAAAATAGTCCCCGTATATACTTACGTTTATATGTATGTATGTATGTTTATATTTTATATTTTATTTTTTTGTATATACCAATATATTGTTGTTGTTATTTAGTTTTGCGGTTTTCCATTTATTTTTGTGGTTATTGAATTATGAGAGAAATATTGAAATTTATTGATGAAAGCCATATTAATGTCATTTAGAATGTGATCGTAAAAAACGTCCATTCAATTTAGTCAATAGTCACTATTTTTATTCCTTTCGTGTTTTTTTTAATGGTAACTAACGAGTCCTTAGCAAATAATTTGTGTATAGTTATGGTATTATTATGCCAAATGCAAATGTGGTGATTTCACATTAAATTTATTCAATTTTTGTATGTAATATGTCTATATGTGTGATGCTATCCTTTTGCAGAAATAGGTATGGTTTATTGGAATATGTTTGAGTCATAGTTAACGTCGCAATTCCTAGTCGACGCGAAAACTGGGAAAAAAATCGAAGGCATTTTTGAGCAGAGCAGAATTTGATAGGAATCTGTAATCCTAGAGTTTAACCCTGAGAAGTACCCGCAAATTGAGACATTTTGGAAACTGATTACATGAGGCAAAAGCGAAAGCTTGAATTGAATTGAGTGTTGGAGACCACAGTAGAAGTCTATGTGTGAAATTTCGGCGAAATCGAATAAGAATTGGGGCTTTTAGGGGCTCGAAAAGTAAAGTATGGAGATCGGTTTATAGGGGAGCTGTATCAGGCTGAAGACCGATTCAGACTATATTTGACACATACAGGGTGGCTGATGAAAGCCGCTACCAAAAAAAAATGTAATAACTTTTTTTCTATTTAATAATAATAATTTAATAATTAATTTAATTAATTAATTAATTAATTTAATTAATAATAATTTAATAATTAATTTAATAATTTAATTTAACATGAATAAAAGAAAAATGTATTCCATACACCGAAAAAAAAATGTAGCAATATTCATCATTGTAGCAATATTCATCAGCCACCCTGTATATTGAAGGTCATGGGAGAAGCCGTTGTACAAAATTTCAGCCAAATCGAATGAGAATTGCGCCCTCTAGAGGCTCAAGAAATCAAGATCCCAGATCGGTTTATATGGCAGCTATATCAGGTTATGTTCCGATATGCGCCATACTTAGCAGGGTTATTGGAAGACATAACAAATTAACTCATGCAAAATTTCAGCCAAATCGGATGAAAAATGCGCCCTCTAGAGGCTCAAGAAGTCAAGATCCCAGATCGATTTATATGACAGCTATACCAGATTATGAACCAATTTAAATCATACTTGACGCAGTTGTTGCACGAGATACCAAAACACTACCTGCAAAATTTCAGGATGAGAATTGCGCCATCTATAGGCTCAAGAAGTCAAGACACAAGTCGTTGTACAAAGTTTCAGTCAAATCGGTTAATAATTACGACCCCTTGAGGCTCAAGAAGTCAAAATCCCGGATCGGTTTATATGGGAGATATATCAGGATATGAACCGATTTGAACCATATTTGGCACAGTTATTAGAAGTCATAACAAAACACCTCGTGTTAAATTTGGGCCAAATCGGATAAGAATTGCGTCCTCTAGTGGCTCAAGAAGTCAAATCGGTAGATCGGTTTATACGGCATATGATCGGTTTATATACGTCCATGAAAACATGGACATATATGGTCCATTTACAATCCCAACCGACCTACAATTATGAGAAGTATTTGTGCAACATTTCAAGCGGATATCTTTACTCCTTCGAAAGTTAGCGTGGTTTCGACAGACGGACGGACGGACAGACGGACGGACGGACGGATGTGGCTAGATCGACTTAAAATATCACGACGATCAGAATTCGAACCCAGGCGTTCAGCGTCATAGGCGGACTTGCTAACCTCTGCTCTACGGTGGCCTCCAATCAGTACCGTTCAGTAATAAGTGAGAAATCGGTTAAATCAATAATGATCAGCTCAAATCTTGGTGTGCAAGGTTCTTCCTATAGCTCCTAAAAAATCACCCTTTAAATAGGAGCCACTGTTCAGATTTGGCTCAATATTGGTCTTTTGGCATCTATATCCAAATATAGACCGATCTGAACCATACGGATGTCAAAAATCCTAACTTAAGCCAATGTGTCAAATTTCAGCGCAATTGGATAAAAAATTCGACCTTTATGGGGCCAAGAGCCTAAATCGAGAGATGGGTCTATATGGCAGCTTTATCCAAATCTATACCGATCCGGGCCATTTACAAGAAAGATACCGAGGGGCGTAACACTACTTACAGTCCTAAATTTCAGCCAAATCGGACAAAAATGTCCTTTTTATGGGCACAAGACTTTAAATCGAGAGATCGGTTTATATGACAGCTATATCACCATCTAAAACGATTAGGGTCAAATTGGAAAAAGATGTTGGGGAGCCTAACTTTACTCAATGTCTGAAATTTGGGCGATATCAGAAAATAAATGCGTCTTTTATTGGCCAATACCTTAAATTGAGAGATCGGTCTATATGGCAGCTATATCCAAATCTGTACCGATCTGGGCCAAACTGAAGTAGGACGTCAAGTATCCTAGCAAAACTTACTGTCTCAAAATTTAGCGAAATCGGTCAATAAATGGGCCTTATATGGGCCACAGACCTTCCACCTAACCTAACCTAAATCTGTATACATTTTTGGCAGAATTCATGGTGATGGGTTCCCAAGCTTAGGCCTGGCCGAACTTATCACGCTTTTACTAGTTTCTTTTTCCTTAGAACGGAGGTAGACAGAATAATTGCCTTTCTCAATGTTATTGTTCCCAACTTTTTCTGTTTTTCCGGATTTGGAGGGTCGACTTTGTTTCATCTCCTTCAACTACCATACTCACTTACACTGAGCTTTCCCCAGGTCTCTGCTCTCTATGGCCGACCAGATCGATGTCGTCTGCATAGGCGACCAGTATAGGACTGTCGAAAGCCACTTTGCACTCGACGAAGAGACGATAAGTATCGATCTCTTCAACTTAGGCCCTTTGTAGGATTTAACGCAGTGCGAATATCTGATGTATTTTCATTTTGTCAGGTATAAAGTGGCAATTTTGAGGCCCAGTAAAGTTATCGATACTATACTGGTGGTATATTGGGTTGCCCAAAAAGTAATTGCGGATTTATATATATATAGTCGGCGTTGACAAATTTTTTCACAGCTTGTGACTCTGTAATTGCATTCTTTCTTCTATCAGTTATCAGCTGTTACTTATAGCGTGCTTTAGAAAAAAAGGTGTAAAAAAGTATATTTGATTAAAGTTCATTCTAAGTTTTATTAAAAATGCATTTACTTTCTTTTAAAAAATCCGCAATTACTTTTTGGGCAACCCAATAGTAACTTATTTCCTTTCTCGTCTGCAGGATACAGTATGTTAAGGTTCCAATTGTCGGTAATACATTCTTCTAGCCATTTTACGCTGACTACAGCGTATCATCTCAGTTATTAAATAGTTTAGCTGTCAACCCATCGGCACCTGCTGCCTTCTTGCTGCTCAGATGTGTAACTGCTACATAGACCTTCCTCTGACTATGTGGTATACTTGCTACATCACCGTTTTTAGCATATGTGCTTTTATTTCTATATTTCCTTTTTATGCCCACCACTATAGAATGGGGGTATACTAATCTAGTCATTCCATTTGTAACACCTCAAAATAATGCAACACCTAAAATCCTCAAAGGCGCATGAGATCGGAAGCCTATTAGCCGGTCGCTGATATAGGAGATGTTCGAATGTCTGGTCATCTTCCCCACATGTCCTGCATACGTTGTCACTTGCCGCACTTATTGCACATAAGTGCGCCCATAGTCCTCTGTGTCCTGTAATGATATCGAAATTCATACTTACTTTTTTCTTAAATCGACTCAGTATTAAACTGATTGTCTTACAATGTTTTGCGATGGCAGCCCACTGGCCCCTATCAATCCCATGGCAGCCGGTTGTACGTACCGGATTGACCCGATGGAGTCCTTCATCGGCAAGGGCTGCCGACTTAGTGTACAACGCACTACTACAGCGACGACTGGCCCTTACAGCCAAGCCAATTGGCCAATGAATGCGATTGCAGTGGCTCTGGAAATGAAAACCGGGCTATATATATACATATATATGAAAGCTAGATCTAAATCTGAACCGATTTCTATGAAATGTCGACAGTCAAGCGAAAATTTGTACTGCCAAATTTCATTAGAATCGGATGTTTGACCATTTTATCGCATTACTACTGCAAATCGGGCGAACGTATATATGGGAACTATATCCAAATCTGAACCGATTTTTTTCCAATTTCTGTAGGCTTCGTCACTATGCCAAAAACAAATGCATGTACCAAATTTGAATACGATCGGATGAAAATTTCGACCTGTAGTACACAAATTAACATGGAAAGACAGATAGACGGTAACACAGACAGGCAGACGGATACAGAAAAACCGAATCAGAAAGTGATTCTAAGTCGATCGGATACATATATCTATGTGTCTATCTCTTTCCCTTCTGAGTGTTAAAAAGAAATGCTCTAAGTTTTAATACCCCGTACCACAGTGGTGGTGTAGGGTATTAACATGTTAATTTCATGACGCTTGTAAGCTCAACTGACAATTGTAAGTGGGAGTTATACCATTAGCCAGTTTCAGTATTATATAGCCAGGGTCTAAACACCAACATTGACATCTAGAATATTTAGTTCCTCATATCAGCATTTAAAGAAAATCTTTTCTTTTATGGCAAATTTTCTGCCTTAAATTGCTTCTAAGTTTTTCGACTTATAAACTCCAACTTTCTTAAGTTGGCTGCAGATCCTAATTTTATATCAACATTAAAACGCTGACTTTACTGAGCAATCCTTAAGCCATCATAAAATGGCAAAACGCATAAAGACCAGGACATTAAAAGGGAAAAAGTCGTAAACACTTTTAATGATTTCATAAGTATTTAATCACACCTTCATGGGTTAACAGCCCACTTGAAAGACACAGGTAAATACTTGATGACGATAATGATGATGACGAAGATTGCGCGAGGACGCTGAGGCTAACAGCGATGACTAGCTTCATGATACTTCTGGTTTCGCACCAAAGCAATCTAAGCTAGCCCCTCACCCTCCCTGATATAGCACAGTGCAGGCCCACGATTCGGTTAAAGCTGAAACTATGAATGTAAATCTAAATACAATCAAGGCAGTGCCAGCTATGGCAAACCAAAGGATACAGCAATAGCCATTAAAGTCATACCAAGACTTTATAAATACCTTTTTTATATTGGGGGGGGAGAGAAAGGCAAAGATGTGGCGGTGTGCCACTTTAAACAGCTCCATTGAGATCTCTTTGGCGTAGAACCTCATAAAATATAGGGAATGAAAACCATAGAGAGAGAGAAAGAGAGATTCGAGTAGGGGAGAGAGAGAAACCAAAACAGAAATTCACACATTCGCCAAGCCTTGATGCTATACAAACACCCATATGCCACCTACTATGGCACCTTTCTTTTATAACGCTTTCTTGTGTACTTAGATGTTCTCTCACACATACCTTGGAATGTGTGTGTGTGTGTGTGTGTGGCTTTGAGAGTATGACTTACTGGTTGCTTGCTGTTGTGTGTAGAGGGGAAACGACGCGTTAAATGTTTTTAAGCGGTTTTTGCTATGCCTTTAAAACTATTAAAGATGATGAATGGTGTTGAGGATGCTGTGGCCCCCCCACCTCTTTAGAAGCCCGCTAAATGTGAATGACAATGTTGTAACTGAAAACTGAAAGAAGAAGAAGAACCAAAGAAAAAAAAAACGATTATGTCTGCAAGCATTTTGCTTCATTTTTTTTTCTTCTCCACAGTTAAACATACTTAAAGAAAGAATAAAAAAAAACGAATGCACACACACACACTGAATGGTGTAAAAAGAAACCCGGAAGTTTATGAAAGCAGATGACACAGCATAAAACCTATTGAAGCATTAACGCAAGGCACATAAAACCTGTATTGCTGAAATACAGTCAAATAAATCTCTAAAGACTGGATACTAAGGCATTTAACAAGTGGTTGTAAACCACAAACACTCATACATACACATATTTGATAAATCACATTGGGTTACAGTGACTTGGTGGGAAAAAAAAGCTTTATGTACTTGAAAAAGTCAAGTTTTTTTTTTGATAAATGGAAGGCTTTAATAAAAATTGGTTTTTAGATGGCATCAAATAGCCAGTAAGGAAAGACAAAAGTCGGGCGGAGCCGACTATATATTACCCTACACCACCCAGTCTGCGTACTACTGGAACCTATGTAGAAATATAGTCAGATATTAATTTTGCATACCTTTTGCATAACACACCTAAAAGATTTCATGCAAAATTTTGTACAGATCGGACCAAAATTGAGGCTTCTACAGCCTTAATAGGACATATCGGAGGAAAGATATATATGGGTGCTATACCTAAATCTGAACCGATTTTGATGAAATTTTGCACGCGTATTGGGACGTCAAATAAAACATTTTATTCAAAAATTTGTAAAGATCGGACCAAAATTGAGGTTTCTACAGCCTTCAAAGGCCATATCGGATGAAAGATATATATGGGAGCTATATCTAAATCTGAACCGATTTTAATGAAATTTTGAACACATATTGCGACGTTAAATAAAGCATTTCGTGCGAGATTATGTAGGGATCGGACCAAAATTGTGTCTTCTATACCCTTCAAAGGCCATATCGGATGAAAGATATATATGGGAGCTATATCTAAATCTGAACCGATTTTAATGAAATTTTCCATATGTATTGGAATGTTAAATGAAACATTTCGTGCGAAATTATGTAGGGATCGGACCCAAATTGTGGCTTCTACAGCCTTAAAAGTCCATATGGGAGGAAAGATATATATGGGAGCTATAACTAAATCTGAACCGATTTTGATGAAATTTTGCACATGTATTAGGACGTCAAATAAAACATCTTATTCAAAATTTTGTAAAGATCGGACTAAAATTGAGGCTTCTACAGCCTTCAG
Source organism: Stomoxys calcitrans (assembly GCF_963082655.1). NCBI lineage: Eukaryota > Metazoa > Arthropoda > Insecta > Diptera > Muscidae > Stomoxys > Stomoxys calcitrans. The sequence continues at coordinate 63,718,601 of NC_081554.1, read as the reverse complement.
AGGCCATATCGGATGAAAGATATGTATGGGAGCTATATCTAAATCTGAACCGATTTTTATGAAATTTTGCGCACGTATTAGGACGTCAAATAAAACGGGCCATGCTAAATTTTGTAAAGATCGGACAGACATTGAGGATTCTACTGCCTTAAAAGTCTATATCGGATGAAAGATATATATGGGGGCTATACCTAAATCTGAACCGATTTTTATGAAATTTTGCACACGTATTGGGACGTCAAATAAAACATCTTATTCAAAATTTGGTAAAGATCGGACCAAAATTGAGGCTTCTATAGCCTAAATAGGACATATCGGATGAAAGATATATATGGGAGCTATATCTAAATCTGAACCGATTTTTATAAAATTTTGCACACGTATTAGGACGTCCAACAAAACATGTCATGCTAAATTTTGTAAAGATCGGACCAAAATTGAGGATTCTACAGCCTTCAAAGGCCATATCGGATGAAAGATATATATGGGAGCTATATCCAAATCTGAACCGTTTTTAATGAAATTTTGCACACGTATTAGGACGTCAAATAAAACATGTCATGCAAAATTTTGTAAAGATTGGACCGAAATTTAGGCTTCTACAGCCTTAATAGGACATATCGGATGAAAGATATATATGGGAGCTATATCCAAATCTGAACCGTTTTTAATGAAATTTTGCACACGTATTAGGACGTCAAATAAAACATGTCATGCAAAAGTTTGTAAAGATCGGACCAAAATTGAGGATTCTACAGCTTTAATAGGACTTATCGGATGAAAGATATATATGGGAGCTATATCTAAATCTGAACCGATTTTGTTCAAAATCAATAACGTTCGCACCTGGACCAAAAAGCTGACTTGTGCAAATTTTTGTAACAGTCGGATAACAAATGCGACCTGTATTTTGATTACAAGAATACATGGACCGACAGACAGCCAGGCCGACAGACAGACGGACAAAGCTAAATCGAATCAGGAAGTGATTCTAAGCCGATCGGTATACTCATCAATGAGTCTAGCTCTTCTCCTTCTTAGGGTTCCAAGAAAATGCACAAAGTTATAATACCCTGTACCACGATCTAAACTCAGTCGGGCTAAATCTTGAGCACCCTCCATTATGAATTACTATTTAAATTTTCGCAACTGAATATAAAAGGGCATAGTTATACAAATACACGTACACTGAGGCGGCAGCCCTTGCCGATGACGATTCCATCGGGTCAATCCGGTGCGTACAACCGGCTGCCGAGGGGCAAGATATATGTCCCGATTGGAACCCGGGACCACACGACACACGTCATCTGTTTAACTGCTCAGCCAGACCTTCTCGACTCACACTCAGATCCCTATGGACGCACCCCATCTTAGTCACAGAGTCCCTGGATCTGGACAGAATCAAGCAACGATGATAAAACACAACAAACTGCTACAACAACAAACACACCAACGGCATAGTTGTACTTTACGTACCAAATCTCTGCACAGTCAATCAAAAATTTGATCTTTAGAAGACTTATCAGCAGATTTGGACAATACTTACCGTGAATGTTGGAAGGCACAATAAAACAAAAAAGCCAAAAATTGCGTCAGCCAGGTACTCAAGTTGTCAAATCGGGAGTTAGGTTTATCTGAATGCAAAGGAACAGGGGAAACTTCTCACGTAGCAATGAGTGCAGTCCGATTCAAGTTTTATCTCAATGATAAAGGGCCTCCTTTTTAAAGCCGAGTACAAACGGCGTGGCGCAGTGCGATACCTCTTTGGAGAGAAATTCTTACATGGCATAGTAACTCACAAATTTTGGCAGCATTAGGAGGGGAACACCACCGCTGAAAATTTTTTTTGATGGTCTCGCCAGGATTCGAACCCAGACGTTCAGCGTTATAGGCGGACATGGTAACCTCTGCGCTTCATTAAAAGGCCGATTTGGACCGTACATTGCACGATTATTGGAACATTGGTTAAATCGAACAACAATTGCGTCATCCAGGCGCTCAAGTTGTCAATTTGGGAGATGGGCTTATCTGGAAGCAAAAATTGCAAATATTGCCCATGATCATTCCTTTAAGGAACAGGGACAAATTTCTCACGTAGCAATGAGTGCAGTCCGATTCAAGTTTAAGCTCAATTTTAAAGGGGCTCCTTTTTATAGCCGAGTCCGAACGGCGTGGTGCAGTGCGACACCTTATTTGGAGAGAAGTTCTTACATGGCATAGTACCTCACAAATGTTGCCAGCATTTGGAGGTGAAAGCCACTGCTGAAAATGTTAATACCCACCATAGAAGGATGGGGGTATATTCATTTTGTCATTCCGTTCGCAACACATCGAAATATCCATTTCCGACCCTATAAAGTATATATATTCCTGATCAGCGTAAAAATCTAATACCATCTAGCCATGTCCGTCCGTCTGTCCGTCCGTCCGTCTATCTGTCCGTCCGTCTGTCCGTCCGTCCGTCTGTCCGTCCGTCCGTCTGTTCGTCCGCCTGCCCGTCCTTGCGTCTGTCCGTCCACTGTTGAAAGCACGCTAACTTACGCAGGAACAAAGCTAGACGCTTGAAATTTTGCACAAATACTTCCTACAGGTGTAGGCCGGTTAGGATTGTAAATGGACCATATAGGTCCATGTTTTGATATAGCTGCCACATAAACCGATCTTGGATCTTGACTTCTTGAGCCACTACAGGGCGCAATTTATATCCGCTTTGGCTGAAATTTAGCATGAGGTGTTTTTTTTATGATTTCCAACAACTGTGCCAAGTATGGGTGAAATCGATGCATAACCTGATATAGCTGTCATATAAACCGATCTGGGGACTTGACTTCTTGAGCCTTTAGAGGGCTCAAATCCTATCCGATTTCGCTAAAATTTTGAACGACGTGTTTCGTAATGACTTCCAATAACTGTGCCAAGTATGGTTCAAATCGGCTCATTACCTGATATAGCTGCCATATAAACCGATCTGAGATCTTGGCCGAACTTAACGCCCTTTTACTTGTTTCTGTTGGTCTCGCCAGGATTTGAGGCCAGGTGTTCATAGCCATAGGCGGACATGCTAATCGTTGCGTTACTTAACGTAGGTAAGCATAACCGTACTTTGCATGGTTATTGGAGCACTGTATGCAAAAAATTTCAGCTTCTTCAGAGGTCCAGGTCCAGAGGACATTTGTTATCTAATTGTGAGGAAATTTTCCACCAATCACATTTTAGGCCCCAACACCTATGTGATTTAATAGTACCCAGAAGTGAAAGCCCATATAATTACCACCCTTATATCCTAGGTGAAAATATATATTTTTTTCTTCTGGTGTACTCCTTTAAAACACAGTTTTGATGTTTTGCAATTTTTGCTTCCTTTATTTTGTGTAAAACAAAGTCTAGTCTAGCCAACTGAGAAACTGTAATAAAAATGTTAGTCTTTAGGGGAAACAGTAAACAAGAGCATCAGCCAAAGCCGCAGCACAGCACACACCATTAGGCCAAAGGTAGGAAAATTTGAAAAGAGGTTCTTTGAAGCCAGGCGTATATGTCAAAAGTAAACTTTACTTTACCTCTCCCCCCTCACAAGATAAACAGAGGCACTACCGCACAAGCGTCAGGAAGTGAGGCTGCCGGTTGTTGCACACAGTCACCTAACATAAACAGAGTTCCCTTGTTCCCCTTTTTTTTTTGCCATACACTTCGTTGTGTTTATTTACTTTGTTTTTCTTTTTTATAGCCCATTCCCCGTTTTTCTCATAGTTTAAGTGTTTACAAACACAAATATTCACAAGATAATTGCAATAATGAAAAAGGATACATTGACACGAGTGCAACCACAAGGTGTGTGTGGCTGTGTGAAATGAAAGGCCTTTGAAAACATCACAGAGTGATACATAAGTGTATGCAATTTCACAATATTTTCCCATTTACAATTCAGGAACATTTAGATTTTGTTTATATTTCAAGATTATAAAGAGTACGTATGGACTAAAGTGTGAAAGTTTAGGTGTGTGGTTAGATTTTAGTGTTTTCCCCAACGGGACATGTATATGAAAAGAGAATTTGATGTGTGCAGCTTTCGCTGTGGTAGTCAGGTCTGTTGGTTTATTGCCATGTTTCCGGCTGAGTAGATTTTGAAAATCTACGTTTCTAAAGAGTATTTTTATGTACTTTATTTGTATGCTGTCTATTGTGCAGGTTAAGCAGCACAGTAACCGCCATGCATATAAGCACATGCCATATAGGCGTATGGGTAATGTTCAGTACTCATACGGCCCATGGTACCGTGATATTGAGAAACATGAACAATGATAACAAGTAAAGGCGTGCTAAGTTCGGCCGGGCCGAATCTTATATACCGAATTCTTTTCCCGGCATCTCTTCTCAGGCAAAAAGGGAAAGAAAAGATTTACTTTGCTATTAGAGCTATATCAAGATATGGTCCGGTTCGGACCACAAATAAATTATATGTTGGAGACCTGTGTAAAAAGTCAGCCAATTCGAATTGGCTTCTTGAGCGCCCTTTGGGGGCGGTCTATATAGCAGCTATATCCAAATATGACTGGATTTTACCCATTCAAGAACTTAACTAGCGTGCATCAAAAAGACGTATCTGTGCCAAATTTCAGCTCAATATCTGAATTTTTGAAGGCTTCACAACAGACGGACGGACAGACAGACAGACACACGGACATCGTTAAATCGTCTTAGAATTTTGGGACGGTGCGAAATATATATACTCTTTAAGGTCTGAAATCGGTATCTCGATGTGTTGCAGACGGAATGACTAAATGAATATACCCCCTATCCTACGGTGGTGGGTATTAAAAGAACTTTGAGTTCAATTTTTAACGCAGATCCAACCATTGGCTGCCCCAATTAGTTTTTATACCCTCCACCATATAATGGGGGCATACTAATTTCGTCATTCTGTTTGTAAATACTCGAAATATTCGTCTGAGACCCCATAAAGTATATATATTCTTGATCGTCGTGAAATTTTATTTCGATCTAGCCATGTCCGTCCGTCTGTCTGTCTGTCGAAAGCACGCTAACTTTTGAACTAGTAAAGCTAGCCGATTGAAATTTTGCACAAATACTTCTCATTAGCGTAGGTCAGTTGGGATTGTAAATGGGCCATATCGGTCCATGTTTTGATATAGATGCCCTTTAAACCGATCTTGGGTCTTGACTTTTTGAGCCTCCAGAGTTCGCAATTCTTATCCGATGGGAATGAAATTTTGCACGACGTGTTTTGTTATGATATCCAACAACTGTGCCAAGTATGGTTTCAATCGGTCCATAATCTGATATAGCTGACATATAAACCGATCTTAGGTCTTGACTTCTTGAGCCTCTAGAGGGCGCATTTCTTATCCAATTTAAATGAAATTTTGCACAAAGTATTTTGTTATGACATCCAACAACCGCGCCAAGTATGGTTCAAATTGGCCCATAGCCTTATGTAGCTGTCATATACACCAATCTGGGGACTTGACTTCTTGAGCTTTTAGGGGGCGCAACTCCTATCCGAATTGGCTAAAATTTTGCACGACGTATTTTATTATGACTTTTAACAACTGTGCCAAATAAAGTTCAAATCGGTTCATAACCTGATATAGCTGCCATATAAACCGATCTGCGATCTTGGCTTCTTGAGCCGGTAGAGGTCGCAATTATTATCCTATTTACCTGAAATTTTGTACGACGGATCCTCTCATGATCGGTCAACATGCGTGTCTATTATGGTCTGAATCGGTCTATAGCCCGATACAGGTCTCATATATAAATTAATCTCTCTATTGTACTTCTTCAGCGCCCAAAGGGCGCTATTCTTTTTCGAATTTTACACAGGTCTCCAAAATATAATTTAATTGTGGTCCAAACCGGACCAATATCTTGATATCGCTCTAATAGCAGAGCAAATCTTTTCTTTTATCCTTTTTTTTGCCTAAGAAGAGATGCCGGGAAAAGAACTCGACAAATGCGATCCATTGTGGAGGGTATATAAAATTCGGCCCGGCCGAACTTAACGCCTTTTTATTAATTTTTTTTTTTTCTCAAAAGTGAATAACATTTCGTTTCAATTCGCTTTACTTTTGCCTAGAGCAAAGTGAACATCATGCATTGCCGCTAGACTGTATATAAGCTATAATCCCCTTTTGACCAGAGTATTGCATATGTATGCGGCAATGCTTGTGCTCTGTAGCATTCAATTGTTTAATATTTAATAACATTTAAATATGCCAACACGTCTGCATTCAAACCCAAATGTATTCCAGGTGAGAGGAGCAACAAACCACTGGACCATGTGGCTAGCGAGTCGAATGCATGATTTATTCCATGCATTTTTGAAATCAAATCTAAGTGCATTTTCGAAATATGTCGTAGAACGATAGCAAAAGGATGAAGTCACTAAAAGGGTTGTAAGTGTTATTAAGAGCAGAGTTTTGGCAATATTAGGCAATTAAAATTTAAATAAATGTGTAGCAAATGATAAAAAGAAGTCGGAAAAAAGTTAGATAGGTAAAATATTTTTTTTTAAAAGAGACGGCAATAGCCGATTGGTTGGTAAGATTTTATGTTTTATCAATGCTTTAATTTTGAAAAATAGTATAGGACAATTCTTTTCTAAAAAAATCATTAAGTCGAAAAACAAAAGTTAAAAAAACGCATATATTAGCAATTTTGTTGTTATGCTTGGTTGTTTAGAAAGGTATCATGAGCCAAGGGTTGAATTTGTTTGTGAATTAAAGTCTCCAAACGCCAATCTTTCTTCTGGCCATTATTTTAGAAAAAGACAAAAACAATATTGTTTTTATACCCTTCACCACTACTGTGGTATAGGGTAGTATAACTTAGTGAATTTGTTTGTAACACTCAAAAGCACGAGAGATAGACCCATTGATAAGTATACCGATTGACTCAAAATCACTTTCTGATTCGATTTAGCTATGTCCGTCTGTTTGTCTGTCCGTCTGTCTGTCTGTACGTCCGTCTGTATGTCCGTCCGTCCGTCTGTATGCCCGTCCGTCTGTCCATGTTAATTTGTGTACAAATTAAAGGTCGCAATTTTCATCCAATCGTCTTCCAATTTGGTACAGGCATGTTTTTCGGCCTAGAGACGAAGCCTATTGAAAGTGGAAAAAATCGGTTCAGATCTGGGTATAGCTCCCATATATATGTTCGTCCGATTTTCAGTAATATTGCAATAAAATTGTCATTTGTTAACCGATTCTCTCGAAATTTGGCAGGAAGGTTTTTTTTACGACTTTCAAGATTACTAGTGAATTTCATGGAAATCGGTTAGGATTTAGATATAGCTCTCATGTATATATATCACCCGATTTTCACTCATAGAGCCACTGCAATCACATTTATTGGCCAATCTTTCCAAAATTTTGCGAAACGCTTTCCTCGATAACTGCCACATTATCTGAGGAGTTTGCTCGAAATCGGTTCAGATTTAGCTATAGCTTCCATATATATGTTCCTCCGATTTTCAGTAATAATGCAATAAAATTGTCATTTGTTAACCGATTCTCTTGAAACTTGGCAGGAGGGATTTTCTCTTGACTCTCAATATTAGTGGTGAATTTCATGGAAATCGGTTCAGGTTGAGATATAGCTCTCATATATATATATCGCCCGATTTTAACTTCTAGAGTCACAGCAAACGCATTTATTTACCCATCTTGACAAAATTTTGCAAAACGCTTTCCTCGGCGACTGTCACAGTATCTGAGGAGTTTGCTCAAAATCGGTTCAGATTTGGGTATAGCTCTCATACATATGTTCGTCCGATTTTGAGAAATATTGCAATAAAATTGTCATTTGTTAACCGATTCTCTTGAAATTTGAAAGAAAAGTTTCTTTATGACTCTCAACATTAGTGGTGAATTTCATGGAAATCGATTCAGATTTAGATATAGCTCTCATATATATATCGCCCGATTTTAACTTATAGAGTCACAGCAAGCGCATTTATTGACCCATCTTGTCAAAATTTTGCAAAACGCTTTCCTCGACGACTGTCACAGTATCTGAGGAGTTTGCTCGAAATCGGTTCAGATTTGGGTATAGCTCTCATATATATGTTCGTCCGATTTTGAGAAATATTGGAATAAATTGTTTATTTGTTAATCGATTCTCTCGTAATTTGGCAGAAGGGATTTTCTCTTGACTCTCAATATTACTGGTGAATTTCATGAAAATCGGTTCAGATTTATATACAGCTCTCATATGTATATATCGCCCGATTTTCACTCCTAGAGCCACTGCAAGCAAATTTATTGACCAATCTTGCCAAAATATTGTACAACGCTTTCCTCGATGACTGCCACAGTATCTGAGGAGTTTGCTCGAAATCGGTTCAGATTTAGATATAGCTCCCATATATATGTTCGTCCGATTTCCAGTAATATTGCAATAAAATTGTCATTTGTCAAACGATTTTCTCGAAACTTGGCAGGAGGGATTTTCTCTTGACTCTCAATATTACTGGTGAATTTCATGGAAATCGGTTCAGATTTATATATAGCTCTCATATGTATATATCGCCCGATTTTCACTCCTAGAGCCACTGCAAGCAAATTTATTGACCAATCTTGCCAAAATATTGTACAACGCTTTCCTCGATGACTGCCACAGTATCTGAGGAGTTTGCTCGAAATCGGTTCAGATTTAGATATAGCTCCCATACATATGTTCGTCCGATTTTCAGTATTATTGCAATAAAATTGTCATTTGTAAACCGATTCTCTCGAAATTTGGCAGGAAGGATTTTCTTATGACTCTGATGACTGGTGAATTTCATTGAAATCGGCCCAGATTTAGATATAGCTGTCATATATGTATAACGACCGATTTTCACCCCGAGAGCCACTGCAAGCGCATTGTTTGACCAATCTTGTCAAAATTTTGCACAACGCTTTCCTCGACGACTACCACATTATCTGAGAAGTTTGCTCGAAATTGGTTAGGAATTAGATATAGCTCCCATGTATAAGTTCGTCAGATTTTGGGTAATTTGCCATAATGTTGTCATTTGTCAACCGTAGTTTTTACAGTTTGAACATATTTGCTGGCCGAGGTCCATCAAAATTGGATATAGGTCCCACATTGTACTGACAGGGTAGGTGTAGGGTATTTTACAGTCGGCACCGCCCGACTTTTGCCTTTCCTAACTTGTTTCTTCCTTACTTCTGTTCGAAAACCTTATATCTTAAATTGTTTCCTTCCATTATCAGTACTAAGGTAATTGCAACTCATTTGTGCTTTTCTCCCTTTAAACTAAGACAAGATTTGGAGAAAAAAGAAATCAAAATTTATTGTTTTGATCTTTATGAACTCAAGCATGTGACAAATTGCTTGAGCACATGTAAATAGACTTATTTATCCTGTCTCCTGGTCTCTGTAACAGCAACAGCATCAGCACCGTAAAAGGATAAATGCCAAGCAAGCATTAAAAAATATTGTTGCACTTTAAAAGTGTGTGTACAGTAAAACTGTTTATTGTTCCATCGTTACTGTGGGACAATGATGAATACATATGCACACATGGAGATAATAGCCTGTAGGTATCTTACAATAAAAAAACAACCTAAATTTATTATTGGAAATTTCCTTCAGGTAAAACAAAAACTACATAAGTTCAAAATCTGTCGGTTATGTGTAACTAAAATTTCTTCTTATCTTTTTGTTTGAGGGTATAGACCTTTTTTGAAAAAAACTTATTTAGTCAGTTTTTCCTTTGAACACATGATGAAATGAACATGGAATATTTAAGTGTAGCACTTCATCATCTGGATGCTCCCTTTTGTTACCTAAATTTCTGTTTAAATGCAGTACAGAGAAGTTTATTGCTTCAAAAAGTAAGGGGTATTCAAAATTATGCAAAAATTGTCGAAAAGGAAAAACAAATCGACAAAAACTAGGATCCTCATAAGAAGAAGAAAACAAGTAAAAGGGCATTAAGTTCGGCCGGGCCGAACTTTGGATACCCACCACCTTGGGTATATATGTAAACCCCCTTTCGTCACAATCTGATGAAAATTGGATAACTTATGCACTCAAATTCGGCACGGACATAGAGTGGTATTATAAATAGAAGTCACTGTTGAATTTTGTATTTGAAATTTCAACAAAAGCGCGTAATAAATAAAGCTTTTATGAGCTTTAGACCCTTAACCGGCATATAGGTCTATATGACAGCTATATCTAACTACAGTCCTATTTTTACCATATTTGGGTCGGATGGCGAGTGGCCTTAAACTACTCACTGTTTCATATTTCAGCGAAATTGGATAAAAATAATGCATTTATGGGCTTCAGATCCTTTATCGGCGGATCGGTCTATATTGCAGCTATATCCAAATATAGTCCGATCTGAACCATATTTGGGTTAGATGTCGGGAGGCTTAAAATATCCCAATGTTTTAAATTTCAGCGAAATCGGTTAAAAAATAAAGCTTTTATGGGCTTCAGACCCTTTATCGGCAGATCGGTCTATATGGCAGCTATATCTAATTATAGCCCGATTAAAACCATATTGGGGTTAGATGTTAGCATGCCTAAAAATACTCACTGTTTTAAATTTCAGCGCAATCGGTTAAAAAATAAAGCTTTTATGGGCTTCAGACCCTTTATCGGGACATCGGTCTATATGGCAGCTATATCTAAATATAGTCCGATTTGAACCATACTTAGGTTCGAAGTTGAGAGGCCTATAGCTACTCACTGTTTCAAATTTCAGCGAAATCGGTTAAAAAATAAAGCTTTTATGGGCTTCAGACCCTTTATCAGGAGATCGGTCTATTTTACAGCTATATCTAAATATCGTTCGATCTGAACCATACTTAGGTTAGATGCCGGGAGGCTTAAGGTAACCCACTCTTTCAAATTTCAACGAAATTGGGCATTAAATATAGCTTTTATGGGCTTCAGACCCTTTATCGGGAGATCGGTCTATATGGCAGCTATATCTAAATATAGTCCGATCTGAGCCATATTTGGGTCAGTTGTCGGGAGGCCTGAAATTACCTACTGTTTCAAATTTCAGCGAAATCGGATGAAAAATAAAGTTTTTATGGGCATTAGACCCTATATCGGAAAATCGGTCTATAAAGCAGCTATATCCAAATATGGTCCGATTTTGCCCGTTCAAGAACTTAACCAGCGTCCATCAAAAATACGTATCTGTGCCAAATTTCAGCTCAATATTTTAATTTTTGAAGCGTGTACAGTGATTAGAACAGTAGGACGGACAGACGGATAGACACGCATGCTGAAGGTCATGGGAGAAGTCGTTGTACAAAATTTCTATCAAATCTGATGAGAAATGCGCCCTCTGGAGGCCAAAGAAGTCAAGATTCCAGATTTTTTTTTATTTCAACTATATCAGGTTTGTACCGATTTGCGCCATACTAAACACATTTGTTGGAAGTCATAATAAAACACCTCATGCAAAATTTCCGCCAAATCTGATGAGAATTGCGCCCTCTGGTGGCTCAAAAATTAAAGATCCAAAATGGGTTTATATGGCAGCTATATTAGGTTATGAACCGATTTTAGCGATACTTATGACAGTTGTTGGAAGTGATACCGAAAAAACCACGTGCAAAATGTCAGTCAAATTGGACGAGAATTTCGCCCTCTAGAGGCTCAAGAAGTCAAGACCCAAGATCGGTTTATATGGCAACCATGTCAAAACATCTATTGATTTGGCCCATTCACAATCCCAACCTAAGTAATAAAAAGTATTTGTGCAAGATTTAAAGGGCCCCTAGCTTTATACAAAATACAATACAAATTTTGCCCATGACCTTCCACTATGGAACAGGGGCAAACTTCTCACACATCAATGAGTGCAGTCCGATTCAAGTTTCACCTCAATAACTCAATAATAAGGGGCCTCCTTTTAATAGCCGAGTACGAACGGCGTGCCGCAATGCGACACCTCTATGGAGAGAAGTTTAACATGGCATAGTACCTCACAAATGTTGCCAGCATTAGGAGGGGAAAACCACCGCTGAACATTTTTTCTGATGGTCTCGCCAGGATTCGAACCCAGGCGTTCAGCATCATAGGCGGACATGCAAACCTCTGCACTACGGTGACCTCTTACAAAAGGGCATAGCTTTACTCCTTCGAAAGTTCGCAAGTTATTGGGCTTTTTAAAGCGATCTGGATGATTCAACGGTAGGAGCTACAAGGTTTCTTCCATCTACTGTTCCTGTGGTATCACAACGGACGAAAACGTCTAAGTGAGTCTGAGGGCAGACTCACACTTAAAGCTAACCAATTCGATTTGGCTGAAATTTTGCACAAGGTGTTATCTTTTCACTTTCAAGGACTGTGCTAAATGTGGTTCAAATCGGTGTATAACCTGATAAAGCTGCCATATAAACCGATCTTCAGATTTGAATTCTTGAGCCTTTAAAATACGCAATTACAACTGGATTTTGCTGAAAATTTGCACGTAACCTGATATTGCTCCCATGTAGAACGATCGCCCAAATTTAGTTCTTGAACCTCTAGAGGGAGCAGTTATTATCCGATTTGTCTGAAATTTTGATCGTGTCTTTTTTTTAAGAAATTTTGAACAGCCATGGCAAGTACAGTTCATTTTGATAGAGCTCCGTAATATTTGAAAAGGTCATTCGAAGAATTTATCCCAGCGATTCATGGTGGAGGGTATATGGGTTTCGGCTCTGCCGAACTTAATGCGCTTTTACTAGTTAATAATTGCAACTATAATACTACTGTTCTAGTCCCTTGGTGATGGAATGATCCTCAGGTGACCACAATATTTTGAAAGAGTTTCAGACAACACAACATGAACTGATGCCTTTCTGGCAAGTTTTGCGTCTTTGAAGTTTATTTTATACATACTCCTAGGCTGGTACGTATATATATTTCTAAGTCGATATTCCACTTTCAATTGCCTTCTTCCTAAAGGCAATAACCAATAGCTTGATGTCCACTGAAGCCATCATCATCTGGCACACTCCCAAGCGAATTATAATTCTATTCTAAACCAAAATTTCTGGTGAGAATATGTAATCTTCAAAAAAGTCTCTATCAGCAAAGCTTTGTGTTAAAAGCCTTAGGGTTTCTGTCATTCAACTTCGATAAAAATCGACACTTTTGTACAGAAAACGGCCAACCCCAAAAGCTTTAACCCACACCTATTCTTTAAAGGGTTGCACATTTTATGGCAGCCCAATGCTTAAAGCAAAATCGTAAGAATATGAGATATTAATACAGCATATACACATATTGGCATGAACTTCTGCTCAGAAGTATATGAGTATATGTAAGAGGGTGAGCGCACATGTTTGTTTAAAGGCTTAGGTCAGCTTCATTAAACTCTTACACACACACACACGCACGCACTCAGGCGCATCCATTCATGGATGCGAAAGTAAGCTTTTGGTTAAATCCACTAAATAAAACAACAACAAAAAACACAAACAGCATCTATTGTTACAACCATAGCCAAAAGGGAACTACGAGTAATAGTGGTGGTGGTGGTGGTGATGGTGTTGTAACAGTAGTTGCTCATACATTGTTACACATCTCTTTCTACAGCCGCTTGTTTGCTGAGTCCTTTCAATTGTAGCCTTTAGCCGATATACGAGCCGGCAAGCATGCCTTAAGTGAAAAACGAAAAAAAAACATCGTTAAGTACTGCACTTGTTGGCTAGCCGTTGCTCTCGCCTTGGACTGTTAGTTTAAATGTTTTTTGCCACTGGACCAGCAAGAGAAATAACCAGCTAAAGGAATGAAAAGAAGAAGCAAAGGATGAACGACAAATATGATTTTTATTAGGATGAGATGGAAGTTTTGGAAAGAAATTTTTCCTAAAGACAAAATCTAAGCGAACATTTTCCTAAAGCCAAAATTTTACAAACATTTTCTCTTCGGACAAAATTTTAGTAAAATTTGTCCTGGGGACAATTTTGTTTTTTTTTTAATTTTCCCTAAGGACAAAATTTTAATAAAATTCTCTCAAGAAGAAAAAAGAAAAAATTCAGATAATTTTCCCCAAAAAACATAATTTAAGTAATTTTTTTTTTTCTTAAAGACAAAATTTTAGTAAATTTTTTTTTTCTTAAAGACAAAATTTTAGTAAATTTTGTCTTTAAGGAAAAATTGTTTTGATTGATTGACTTTAACTTTTCTCTAAGGAAAAAATTTTATTGAAATTTTCCCTAAGGAAAAAAATTTATGGAAATGAAATTTTCCCTATGGACAAAATTTTAATAAAAATTCTTTCAAGACAAAATTTCCGTGACATTTTTTCCTTTAAGACAAAATTTTAGTAAATTTTTCCTCAAAGACAAAATTTTAGTAAATTTTTCCCTAAAGATAAAATTTTAATATTAAAATTTATCCTTAAGAAAAAATTTCAGAGAAGAAGCAAAGGATGAACGACAAATATGGCTGTTATTAGGATGAGATGGTAGTTGTGGAGAGAAATTTTCCCTTAAGACAAAGTTTCAGCGAAAATTTTCTTTAAGCCAAAATTTCATAAAAATTTTTACCTTAGGACAAAGTTTTTGCGAAATTTGTCCGATTGCCAAAAATTTTTGAAAATTTTCCCTAAGGACAAAATTTTAAAAAAAATTCTCTAAAGGCAAAATTCCTGTGACATTCACCTAAAGAAAAAATTTCAGATAAATTTTTCCTAAATACATGATTTAAGCAACTTTTTTCTTACTCAGATCTCATCCTCCTTAAGTACAACATTCGCTTTCCATTCATCCCTCACTGGAAAATTAATCGCGAATGCCTTCACACCATTTGGCCCTAGAACCAGGTAGACGGAGATCCTCCTCAGTCGAATCGAACTGTGGCAGCAACCATCCTCCTCCAGGATTCCGAGATCCCTCAGCCTAAACAAGACCTTGGCGGCCGTGTTTATTGCTGTATATCTAGCATCGCCTCCTGGCCTGCCTTCGGTAGGGATCTCAGTGTCCCTGTGACCCCTACGCAGGCCAGTCTCTGGACCTTCTCGAGATCATTCGAACGCGTCCTTTTCTCTCTCTCGTCCTCTCATTCTACCATACCAGTGCTCTATAGGCTAGTAATGGTCTCACGATGGCCGCATACATCCAATAAATGATCTTAGGGGCTATCCCCACTTCTTACTGAACATCCTCCTGTAGGAGTAAAAGGCGCTCAGTGCCTTACGGCTCCTTTTCTCGGTATTTTTCTTCATGGACGGTTTCGAATTGAGGACAATGCCAAGGTACTTCGCCTCCTTCGAGAGCTGCAGGGTGATCCCGTTCAAGAAAGGGAGTCTGAACTCCGGTATCTTGTATCTACGCGTGAAGAGCCCCGTCTTCCGTGGATTGATCCTTAACCTTGGATTGACCCTAAAGACATAATTTAGGCAACTTGTTTCCTTAAAGACTTTTTCCTTAAACACAAAATTTTAGTAAATTTTTCCAAATTTTAGTAAAGTTTTCCAAATTTAAGTAAATATTTCCAAATTTTAGCAAAATTCTTCCAAATTTTAGTAAATTTTTTTCAAATTTTAGTACATTTTCCCAAATATTGGTACATTTTCCCAAATTTTAGTAAATTTTTTCCAAATTTTAGTACATTTTTTCAAAATTTTAGTAAATTTTTCCTTAAAAACAAAATTTTAGTACAATTTTCTTCAAAGACCACATTTTTTTTAAGTATCTATTTTTAAGTCAAAAATTACTTTCCCCTCTTCCTTGTAACCTAACAAACATTCCAAAATTTTCCTTCCTCTCAGTCAATACGAATTTTGTCTGTATGTAGATATTCAATGCACCATTGCCTCTTTTGGTCGTTGTGTCCGTGGGTCGTTTGGGTATTTTAAGTTTTTATATGCGTTGAAATATTTCTCTCAGTTTTAAAGTAGTTGTTGTTTTTTTTTATCAGTTTGTTTGTTGTTGTTTTTGTACCATGTTCTTCTTTGCCTTTACAATATCGTAGTTATAGACACAGAGAACTATATCCAGCTTTGTGTGTATTGGCATTTATTTAAGTTGCTCAGGTGTCAAAGATACTGTGTGCACTTGTACATGTAGCCACTGTGAATCCTAGTGGCATTGTAGTTGTTTTCATGTACTTTGCGAAAATCCTCTAAAGAATTGTAGAGAGATTTCTGTGGCAGTGGATGGATATCAAAATAAACAAAAATAAAGCGATAAAAATGAAAAATATTTGCAAGTTGGATAAGGACTACAACAAATAGTATGCTGCCACATCGATGTGGCAGATGTCAAAAAGACAAATAACTGCTATGGAAGAAATTCACTTTAAATTCACTATAAGCATCAAACACATTACGAAAGAAACATGAAAACTTACGAAAATTTAAAATTTCCGAGAGTATCTCTTAGAACAAACATTTGCTATTTTAGATCTCCCTATAGATGCGGATCGTACCATCCTCAGAGAAGGCGTTAATTTCCTTCTTACATTCCATATCCATCAGAACGTGTGTAGCTGTCTGGCTCTGGTGGATGATGATAAAGTCGGCAATGGTTCCATCGTCAGGTCCCTATTCGTTAGGCTGTATTGACTTTTCCGTCCCTGTACTGCCTGATGTTGCAGTACTATGATCTTTTTGCTTATCTTAGTCTTCCAAATCTTATTAAATAGGCTTCTTGTTCGGTAGGCTGCTTTGAGAATCCTGTCGCTGCGCTGCCTGATGTTTCATCCTGGTTGCTATTGCCCTAAAGGCCAGTTTACTGTCCGTAAAGATGATCGTGATCGCACGGATCTCCGCCTGCAGGACCTTATTATGGTCACGCAGTCGAAAACAGATCTCAGTCTCTGGATTCTTAATTTAGACCCCCAGGCCCAATTTGTCCTTTAGCTTTGATCCATCTGGGAAGCATGGCAATACCAGAGTTACTTCATTCCCAGACTGGTAGCACTACCTCGCACTCGACCTAAAGTGTCGTCTCAGGTATCCGATCGGAAACTTTTTCGATTCGATTTGCTATTTACGCCTCGATTATGCTACGATGGTATGACGAAAGCACGGATGTACCTACGCCGGAGCTTATGGCCTCCCATCGGAACCAACCGATTCGTCAACAAATTTCAGGAGATCTATTAGAGGTACGTTCGCAAGTTCAGCCAGAACACAGCACGTGCTCGATAGTCTCATCCTCATCTAGGCAACTCCTGCAGATGTCATTGTGCGATATTCCCATGCGCGACGCCATGCGATGCGATCGACCAGCAAATCTATAGTCCTCCCCCGGTCGATGACCAGCCAGAGCGGCTTTGCAGTCCGGCAATCAACCACCGAGCCCAATCTTGCATCCAACACCGCTCTGGACCTCTGCTGTGTTCAGTAGCTCGATAAATGTCACGTAGGCAAGAACGGTGGCTGGTCTGCCGAATGCAGATGAACCCCTCTTGGCGCAATTGTCCGCCCTCTCATTTTCTGTAATCTAGACAACTCCTGCAGAATTCATTGTGCGGTATTCCTATGCGGGGAATAGGCAGCCATGCGGGGAATAGGCCGCCATGCGGAGAATAGGCCGCCATGCGGCCTATGACACATTGTCCGGTTATGACCGGTCGACCTCTAATCGAATGCCAGCAATTCCATAGTTCTCCTCCGGACTATGACCGGCCAGAGCGCCTTTGCAGTCCGGCAATCAACCACCGAGCCCCATCTTGCATCCAACACCGCTCTGGCCCTCTACTGTGTTCAGTAGCTCGACAAATGGCACGTAGGCAAGACCGGTGGCTGGTCCACCGAATGCAGGCGAACCCCTCTAGGCGCACTCGTCCGCCCTCTCACTTCCTGTAATCTAGGCAACTCCTGCAGAAGTCATTGTGCGGTATTCCCATGCGCGCCGCCATGCGGCCTATGACACAGTGTCCGGTTAGAACCGATCGACCTCTTATCGAACGCCAACAACTCCCTAGTCCTCCTCCGGTCGATGACCGGGCAGAGCACCTTTGCAGTCCGGCAACCAACCACCGATCCCCATCTTGCATCCAATACCGCTCTGGCCCTCTACTGTGTTCAGTAGCTCGACAAATGGCACGTAGGCAAGACCGGTGGCTAGTCCGCCCGGCGAAGACGAACCCCTTCTGGCAAACTCGTCCGTCCACTCATTTCCTGGAATGCCCTCATGTCCAGGAACTCATGTCAGCGTTTTACATCGTCGACTTGGAGCCTACCCAGAGATTCCAAACCATTCACCACTCATCTCGACCTCACCATCCTCGACCTTGAGCGCCACCATACTGTCCACATACTCCTTGAGTTTTGAGGGCGGTAATTGCTTTACCAGAATATCCCTTGCGGCTACTGTAATGGCACAGGCCTCTGCCTGGCAAACCGTACACTCCTCTGGCAGTCACAGAGATATACCGATATTGAGTTCGTCGGAGTAGACCCCAAACTAGTTTCTTACTCAGATATCATCCTCCTTAAGTACAACATTCGCTTTCCATTCATCCCTCACTGGAAAATTTATCGCGAATGCCCTCACACCATTCGGCCCTAGAACCAGGGCGGAGATCCTCCTCAGTCTACCCTCCGTATCCATAATACACAGCATCGCACTGTGGCAGCAATCATTCTCCTTCAGCATTCCGAGCTCCCTCAGCCTAAACACGACCTTGGCGGCCATATTTAGGGCTGCATATCTAGCATCGCCTCCAAGCCTGCCTTCGCTGCGGATCTCAGTGTCTCTGTGACCCCTACGCAGGCCAGTCTCTGTACCTTCTCGAACTCCTTCGCACGCGCCCTCTTCTCTCTCTCGTCCTCTCATTCTACCATACCAGTGCTCCATAGGCTAGTACTGGTCTCACGATGGCCGCATACATCCAATAAATGATCTTAGGGGCTATCCCCAATTCTTACTGAACATCCTCCTGCAGGAGTAAAATTCGCACAGTGCCTTACGACTTCTTACCTCGGTGCTCCTCTTTCAGGACAGTTTCGTATCGAGGACAATGCCAAGGTACTTCGCCTCCTTTGAGAGCTGCAGAGTGATCCCATCCAAGAACGGGAGTCTGAACTCCGGTATCTTGTATCTACGCTTCAAGAGCCCCGTCTTCCTTGGATTGATCCTTAACCCATTTATGATAGCCCATCGTGACAACCTCCTCAGTGACCTTTCCATGATCTCGCTAATCGTCGACAGAAATTTGCCTCGGATCAGCAGTACGAGGTCATTCACATAAACGATAATCCTCATGCCGTCCCCACCGAGATCCATCAGGATTTCATTAATCACGAAGTTCCACAGTATCGGTGAGAACACTCGTTTTTGGGGCGTTTCTCTGGTCACCCGCCTTCTGACCACACAATCTCCCAGGTTCGCATTAATAATTCTGTCATAAAGCATATTATTGGTCCACTGGGACTCGTGCGATCCTATGCGGCGACTATCGATCCTATCTCCCCATTATTGAAAGCCCTCTCAATCTCCAAGAAGGCCGTCAAAGTGTAGTCCTTCTATAGGAGAGACGTCTTGAACTCTTGTACCCCCTAGTGAAGAACCGTCTCCACCGACCTGCCTTTGAGGTATGCGTATTGTGCCCCACTGAAGTTTTCCGGCGGCAGACCCCCTCTCACCTTCAGGTCAATCAGTCTTTCCAGTGTTTTTAGCAAAAACGATGACAGACTAATAGGCCAATAATCCTTCGTCGCATTGTGGTTTATTCCTCCCGTCTTGAGGATAAAGACCACCTTGACTTCCCTCCATGTCCTCGGTATGTAGGACCATGCCAGGCTTGTTCAGAAAATCCGCTCAAGCAAGGGCAGAGTGACTCCAAGGGACTCATGCAGCACTGCCGGGATAATTCCGTCAGGTCTGGCCGATTTAATTGGCCGGAAAGTGCGGACTGCCCACACTATATAGGCTGTCTATGTAGGTATTGCTATATCATGGTTGCCGACCTTACTTCTTTAGTTACTTTTTTTCTTCTTTGTGTGTGCGTGTGTGTATGTGTGTGTGTGCGTTTTGAATCCATATGAATATTAACTAAAAAACACATCAAAATTCGAGCTTCATTGTTTTACTAATAGCATTTTTTCAAAATTTTCTTTCTCTCTCTCTCTCTTCAAAACTCTTCCTTCAGGCAACAGCAACAAGGCCAAACGAAAAAGTGAACAAATCTCTTGAAATAAAAAATAAAGTTGAGCAAAAATTACCAAAAAGAAAATAACAGTGAAAGAAAAAAAATTAAAAACCAAAGTTTAAAATAGAGAGCAGTAGCCAAAGGGAAAAAATCAAAAGTGGAAGGACACACAAAAATCAAGAACCCAAAGCTAACACATTCAGAATTAAGAAGTTAACATAATGTTAAGTTCGCTGGATGCCTTGGCTAGTAAAATATCACCTGGCTCAGGAAATAGTTCTCCGTCCCAGCAACAGCAGCAGCAGCAACAGCAGCAGCAGCAACAGCAGCAGCATAATCAGATTCAACAGTCAGTGTCACGTTCGATTCTACGAAGTCCTTTGTGTCAACAGACTGATAAAAAGTCAGATAAACAAAACGAGCACGATTGTCCAGACAGCCAGACAAATCAGTCATTACGCTTAAACGGCAATCACTCACACAGTCATCATCATAGCCATCATCACCACCACCATCAGCACCACAATAACAATGGCCTGGACAGCAATGGCAACAAATTATGTCACATCGCTCACAATTCCATACATCCTTATCAGAAACGAGCAGGTTCGCCCTGCAATGGTACCACCTCACATCACTCGCACCATAATCACCTGCTGCAACAGTCTAGATTGGCAAACTACCTATCCCATCAATCGTCATCGTCTTCACCCCCAACCACACCATTGCCACTCTCCTCATTATCGCCGCAAGAATGCCCGCAACAAAGACAGCAGCAACATGAGCTCTTTCAGCAGCAGTTGCAGCAGCAACAACAGCGTCTGCTTAAACAGCAGCAATCAGCAGTTGCATCACCTCCCCTATCACCAACGACGCCGACATCACAACCGTACGATGAAAATGATTCCCAAAACGATTTTGGCAGTTGTCTGAAGGAAAAGTAAGTAACAAAACAAAAAAAAACACATTTCCGAAAAAAAGTCTTCTTCTCCCTGTTTGTTGTTGTTATCCATTCATTGTGATATACATTTTTTGTGTGGAAGTTTCTCGTTTTGTTTTTGTTGTACTGATTTTTGGTTGTTGGTACTTTAATTTTGATTTTACTCCCCCTATTCCTATCCTCTACTTCTCTACTCGTTGCATCTCTATCATTCTTTGTAATTGGATAAAAGTTATACTGGTATCCTCTTTTTTTTTGGCAACATCCTTTTGACTTAGTATTCATTTTCACTGCATTCTTGTTGCCATGGTGTCCTTTGAGCTTGTGAGTGTTTGTATGCACGAAGTGATTGGTGAACATAGATTAGGGTGTACCGAAAAGAAATAAATCTATTGAAGGGCAAAATTCATAAAAAACATAATAAAGAATGGTCGGGTCAAATCGTCTGTACTCGTTTCTAAGAATCGCATTTGTCAAGCAAATTAAACGAATTTTAAATGAGAGTTTATATGAGGGTTTTGTCTACACATGTCTCGATGTGACCTATTTACAATCGGAATAGATCTACGCCAGAATGAAGTATTTGTGCAAAATTTATAGCGGACAGATAGATTGCAGACAGACGAACATATAGAAAGATGGACAGAAAAGCGGACCGACAGATGAACAGACAGATGGACAGACAGATGGACAGACAGATGGACAGACATATGGACAGACAGATGGCAGACAGACGGACAGACAGATGGACAGACAGATGGCAGACAGACGGACAGACAGATCGACAGACAGATGGCAGACAGACGGACAGACAGACCGACAGACGGGCAGACAGACGGACCGACAGACAGATGGACAGACAGATGGACAGACAGATGGACAGACAGACACAAAGACGGACAGACAGACGGACAGACAGACGGACAGACAGCCGGACAGACAGACGGACAGACAGACGGACAGACAGACGGACAGACAGACGGACAGACAGACGGACAGACAGACGGACAGACAGACGGACAGACAGACGGACAGACAGACGGACAGACAGACGGACAGACAGACGGACAGACAGATGGACAGACAGACGGACAGACAGACAGACGGACAGACATACAGACGGGCAGACAGACGGACAGACAGACAGACAGACGGACAAACAGACGGACAGACAGACAGATAGAGGGACAGACAGGCGGACAGACAGGCGGACAGACAGGCGGACAGACAGACGGACAGACAGACGGACAGACAGATAGAGGGACAGACAGACGGACAGAGAGACGGACAAACAGACAGACAGACGGAAGGGGTGAACAGATGCACGAACTGGTCTAGATTGACTTCAAATGCCCTGTCATAACTTTCGTACTGGGTCATACCGTAAGCTTCTTGCTTAATTCAGAGGAGAGGGAAACCTTTCTGGTCAAAATAGCGATCGTTATCCAATACATTGACGGCGTATATGAGATTGCTGTTAAAATGTTCGATATCACAGGTAAATAACAAAAGGGTGATTTTTTAAGTGTTAAAGGAAATCGAACAACAAGTAAAAGCGTGATAAGTTCGGCCTGGCCGAATCTTGGAAATGTACCACCATGGATTCCGCTTAAATATAGGAGCTATTGTAGGT
This sequence comes from Stomoxys calcitrans, assembly GCF_963082655.1. Classification (NCBI taxonomy): domain Eukaryota; kingdom Metazoa; phylum Arthropoda; class Insecta; order Diptera; family Muscidae; genus Stomoxys; species Stomoxys calcitrans. The sequence goes on along the minus strand of NC_081554.1, from coordinate 63,695,940 downwards.
CAGTTGGGATAGTAAATGGGTCAAATCGGTCAATGTTTTGCTATAGCTGTCATATTTACCGATCTGGGTTCTTGACTTCTTGAGCCTCTAGAGGGCGCAATTCTTACCCGATTTGGCTGAAATTTTACATGGTGTGCCGATATGGACCAAATAAGCCCATCAGAAAAAAATCGGGACTAGTAAGGGCTCAAGAAATCAAATAGGAAGATCGGTTTATATGGAAGCGATATGCTGTTCTTGACCGATTTTGACCGTACTTGGCACAGTTCTTGAGAGTCATAACAGAATTTGTGCAAAATTTTAGCCAAATTGGAGAAAAATTGCGGCTTCCAGGGGCTCAAGAAGTTAAGCTATGAGATCGGTTTATATGGTAGCTATTTCAGGTTATAGACCGATATAAACGGTATATGGCACAGTTGTTGTAAGTCTTAAAAGAAGACCACGTGCAAAATTTCAGACAAATCAGACGAAATTGCGGCTTTTAGGAGCTCAAGAAGTCAAATCGGGAGATCGGTTTACATAGGATATATCAGATGATAGACCGATTCTGACCGTAAATGCAAAATTTCAACCAAATCGGATGAAAATTGAGGCTTCCAGGGGCTCAAGAAGTCAAATCGGGAGATCGGTTTATATGGGAGCTATATCAGGTTATAGACAGATTTGGACCGCACTTGGCAAAGTCGTTGAATGTCTTAACAGATAAATCAGAACAAAATTGCGGTTTCCAGAGGCTCAAAAAATCAAATCGGGAGATCGGTTTATATGGGATCTATATCCAAATCTGAACCGATATGACCCATTTGCAATGCGCAACGACCTACATCAATACTAAACATCTGTGCAAAATTTCAAGCTGCTGGCTTTATGCGTACGACCGCTATCGTAATTTCGACAGACGGAGGGATGGACATGGCTAGATCGACTCACAATGTCGAGACGATCCAAATACGTTATGGGGTTCTAGATCAATATTTCGAGGTGTTACAAATGAAATGACTAGAGTAGTATACCCCCATGCTATGGTGGTGGGTATAAAAAAACACATGAAATTCAGAAAAATTCATGCAAATGTTGACCGTGACTGCGCCTCAAATGGTCCATCCGCTTAATAAAATTTTTGCATACTCTTTCCAACATTTCGGTCGGTATCTCACGAATACATTCTTCAATGTAGTCTTCCAATTAATTGTTTTCCAAGTTGACTTGTCTGTATAGATATGAGCTTTAACATAGCCCAAAAAAAACTTGTCTAAAGGCGTTAGATCGCACGTTCTAGGCTGCGCAAGTTCTCAATAAGTTACACGTGCTGTGTGGCATTGTAACGCGTGCTTTGTGGCATGTGGCACAGTCTTGTTGAAACCATATGTCATGCAAGTCAAGCTCTTGCATTAAGCGCAAAAAAGGTTAGATATCATCTCACGATAGCGCTCACCATTCACAGATACATTACGATTCGCAACATCTTTGAAGAAGTACGATCCAACAATGACACCAGCCTATAAACCGCTCCAAACTGTGACTTTTTATACCCTCCACCATAGGATGGGGCTATAATAATTTCGTCATTCTGTTTGTAACGACTCGAAATATTCGTCTGGGACCCCATAAAGTTTATATATATTCTTGATCGTCGCGACACGGACGAACGTCCATCTGTCCGTCTGTCTGCAGTCCGTCCGTCTGTCTGTCAAAAGCACGCTAACTTCCGAAGGAGTGAAGCCAACCGCTTGAAATTTTACAAAAATTCTTCTTATTACTGTAGGTCAGTTAGTATTGTAAATGGGCCATATCGGTCCATGTTTTGATATAGCTGCCATATAAACCGATCTTGGGTCTTGACTTCTTGAGCTTCTAGAGTGCGCAATTCTTATCCGATTTGGCTGAAATTTTGTACGACGTGTTTTGTTTTGATACCCAACAACTGTGCCAAGTATGGTTCAAATCGGTTGATAACCTGATATAGCTGCCATATAAACCGATCTTGGGTCTTGACTTCTTGAGCCTCTAGAATGCGCAATTCTTACCCGATTTGGCTGAAATTTTGCACGACGTATTTTGTTATGATATCCAACAACTGTGCCAAGTATGGTTCAAATCGGTCTATAACCTGATATAGCTGCCATATAAACCGATCTTGACTTCTTGTTTTCTTGAGCTTCTCGAGTGCGCAATTCGTATCCGATTGGAATGAAATTTTGCACCACGTGTTATGTTATGATATCCAACAACTGTGCCGAGTATGGTTCAAATCGGTTGATAACCTGATATAGCTGCCAAATAAACCGATCTGGGATCTTGACTTCTTGAGCCTCTAGAGGTCGCAATTATTATCCGATTTTTCTGAAATTTTGTACGACGGATCCTCTCATGACCATCAATATACGTATTTAATTTGGTCTGAATCGGTCTATAGCCCGATACAGCTCCCATATAAATCGATCTCTCTATTTTACTTCTTGAGCCCCCAAAGGGCGTAACTCTTATTCGAATTGGCGGACATTTTACACAGGTCTCCAACATGTAATTGTTGGACCATATCTTCATATCGCTCTAATAGCAGAGCAAATCTTTTCTTATATCCTTTTTTACTTACCATGTTGGAGGGTATATAAGATTCGGCCCGGCCGAACTTAGCACGCTTTTAATTGTTTTTAATGCATTGGTAGCTCTTGCAATGCTTCTGGCTAATCTTCACTTCAAAATCGACAATTCTGCTTATTTACGTTCCCATTGAGTCAAAAATGAGCTTCGTCGCTCAATGGAAGAAACGAGCGATGAACTTTCTTTACAGAGCATGCATTTTGATGATAAAATTTAATAATTTGCAAGCGTTGTTCGTTCGAAAGACGATTCATGGTTAAATTATAGACCAAACTGAAGATGTTTGACAGTGAAACAAAAGACGAAACATGAGTGAGCTTTATAAACCAGTGCACAGATACCTTATACTGATGTAGGTCTTTGGGGATTGCAAATCAGCCATATCAGTTCAGATTTTAATATAGCTCCCATATAAACCGATCCCCAGATTTGACTTCTTGAGCCCCATGAGCAATGTTCATCTATTTGACTGAAATTTTTCACATAGTATTCTGATATGTATCCCAACCACGGAGCCAAGTACGGTCCAAATCGATTAAAAACCTGATGTAGCTCCTATATAAACCAATCTCCCGATTTGACTTCCTGAGCCCCTAGGAGCCACACTTTACATCCGATTTGGCTGAAATTTTGCACATGGTTTTCTGTTATGACTCTCAACATTTGTGCCAAGTACGGTTTAAAACTGTGATAACCTGATATGGATCGCATATAAACCGATCTCCCGATTTGACTTCTTGAGCCCCTGGAAGCTGCAATTTTCATCTAATTTGCCTGAAATTTTGTACAACTGTGCCAAGTACAGTTTAAATCGATACGGTTTCAACCTGGTATAGCTCCCATATAAACCGATCTCGATTCACGGTGGTGATATTTAAAACTCAAAACTTGAATGTAATAAATTTTCTTTAAACCCAACAGCATAGTATGAAAACTTTAAATAATTTAGACTCTTAAAACAAAACTTCTAATCTTTGTTTATTCAAGTGGCTTTCATCGGATACAGCCTAATGTAATGTTCGTTGCTTTAACGCTACGTCGATGTAAGTGGGGGAAAGTTTGCATCAACAATTTACTAATTTTATTATTTGTTTTTAAGTAATGAGGGAAAAATTCTTTAAATTAGTTTTTTTTGTCGAAGTTTTTGCGTTGCCATGCAACAGATAGAAATGGAAATGGGTGAACAAATCGCTGGAAGCTTTAGCAATTTTAATCAGTTCATTTCTATTCTATTTAGAAGAATACAAAAGGTTTTGCAGCTTTAAGGGGAACAAACTTTATCCATGTTTTCTGGGAAGCGAAATTAATTATTCATGTTATATGAACCTAACATTTTGGTTCACAAATTTAAATGTATGACTAGGGCATATTAAAAAATATTTAATAAGATTGAAAAAGAGTTGAATTATGGTTGACATAATTACAAGAGTTTATGTAAAATTGCCAAAACTACATTAAAAAGTAAAAAAAGGTCACTGAAAATCTCAAATCTGAGAAAGGTTTATATGGGATGTCCGATTCCAGCCAACATACGTCATTAAGATATGGTATTTGTGCAAAATCTCGAATAGCTAGACTGACTATTTCGAGGGCTAACATGCCTTACAACAGGTCGACGGACATTACTTTACGTTTATGGGCCAATATTTCCAAGTATTGGGTCGCCCAAAAAGTAATTGCGGATTTTTTAAAAGAAAGTTAATGCATTTTTAATAAAACTTAGAATGAACTTTTATCAAATATACTTTTTTTTAAACTTTTTTTCTAAAGCAAGCTAAAAGTAACAGCTGATAACTGACAGAAGAAAGAATGCAATTACAGAGTCACAAGCTGTGAAAAAATTTGTCAACGCCGATTATATGAAAAATCCGCAATTACTTTTTGGGTAACCCAATATAAGTGTGCTGAACGTTAAGCGATATAATTATACCATATACCACAACAGTGGTGCAGGGTATAGCAACTTAGTGCATTTGTTTGTAACACCCAGAAGGATAGACCTATTGATAAGTATACCAATTGGTAAGAATGTCCGTCTGTCCGTCCATGTTAATTGGGTTGGGAAGGGGTGATGCCCTAAATTTGGATATCAAATTCGTCTTCTACTCCTTTATCTTTACCTTTATTTGAGCCCCATATTGCGATGGTCACAAAAAAATTGCTGTTTGTGGGGTATTTTGGGAAAGGGGTTAGACTCCCAGAAAATTGGTCCCGAAAGTGGGTATCAGTTTTTGCTCTACCCCCCAATACCTTTCATTTAAGCTCCACATTCACATGGTCAGTAAATATGCCCGATTTAGGGGTGTTATGGGGATTGGGTTGGTCCCCCAAACACTAAGCCCGGAAAGTATATCAGAAATGTGCTCATATATCATTTATTTGCAGCCCATATTGCCATTGCCCTCAAAATTGGATATCATATTCGTTTTCTAATCTCATTTGAACTCCTTATTGCAAAAGTCAGCAAATATGTCCGGTTTGGGGTATTGGCCCTAAAAACTATGAATATTTAGTTCCACTCTCTTTAAGACTTAAGTGTTGGTGAGCAAATATGTCCTATTTGGGGGTGGTTATGGTGGTGGGACGTCAGTTGGACAGTGGGCCCCTAATGTTGATATCACATACGTGGTCTACTCCCAAATACCTTTAATTTGAGCCCCACATTTCCATAGTCGGCAAACATGACCGGCTTGGGGGGTGTTTTGGGGAATGGGCGACCACTCAGTGAGTTGGCTTTGAAAATATATATCGGATTCGTGTTCTACTCAAAAAAACCCTCTTATTTGAGCCTCATATTGCAATAGTCAGAAAATACTTACTATTTGGGTGGTGTTATGGGGGTGGGGTGGCCCCATAGACACTTTTCCCGAACATTGATATCAGATTCGTGCTTTACTCCCAAAGACCTTTTATTTGAGCCCCATATGGTCATATATTTGTCCCCTTTGGGGGGATGTTTTTGGGGAGAGGCGGCCCCCCAAACACTTGGTCCCATATTTGGATATCAGATTCGTATTCTACACTCAAATACCTTTTATTTAAGCCCCATATTCCCAAGGTCAGTAAATAAGTCCAGTTTGGGGGGGTGTTTTGGGGAAGGGATGGACCCCCAGAAACGTGGGCCCACATTTGGATATTAGATTCATATTTTACTCGCAAATACGTTTCATTTGAGTCCCATATTGCCATGGTCGGTAAGTATGTCCAATTTAGGGCAAAACACCCCTAAATTGGCTTGGGGTTGTCCCCCTAGCACTTGGTCCGACAATTGGATATCAGATACGTTTTCTACTCTTAAATACCTTTAATTTGAGTCCCATATTGTCGTAATTGGTCTAAATATATGTTTGGTAGGTTTAAGGGTGGGGCAGCCCCCCTTGGTACCCCATCCGAAATTTGGATACGAAATTTTTATTTTTAGGGTACTATATGAGAGCACACAAAATTTCGCTTAAATCGCACCACCCATCTCCGAGATCTGGCGTTTTTGAAAATTACGGTAAGGGGGAGGGTTCGCCCCCCCCCCTTCAGATATCAGAAAATGTAGTACCCTATTTTCACCACGGGGTCATTATGCACCATCTGAGTCTATAAGGAACTCACAAACAAACAAACGAACCTACAAACAAACACAAATTGATTTTTATACCCTCCACCATAGGATGGGGGGGTATACTAATTTCGTCATTCGGTTTGTAACTACTCGAAATATTCATCTGAGACCCCATAAAGTATATATATTATTGATCGTCGCGACATTTTATGTCGATCTAGCCATGTCCGTCCGTCTGTCCGTCAGTCTGTCTGTCGAATGCACTCCAACTTCGGAAGGAGTAAAGCTAGTCGCTTGAAACTTTGCACAAATACTAATTATAAGTGTAGGTCGGTTGGTCTTGTAAATGGACCATATCGGCCCATTTTTTGATATAGCTGCCATATAAACCGATCTTGGGTCTTGACTTCTTGAGCCTCTAGAGTGCGCAATTCGTACCCGATGGGAATGAAATTTTGCAGTGTTTTGTTATGATTTTCGACAACTGTGCCAAGTATGGTTCAAATCAGTTCATAACCTGATATAGCTGTCATATAAACCGATCTTGGGTCTTGTCTTCTTGAGCTTCTAGAGGGCGCAATTCTTATCCGATTTGAATGAATTTTTGCACGACGTGTTTGGTTATGATATCCAACAATTGCGCCAAATATGGTTCAAATCGGTTCATAACCTGATATAGCTGCCATATAAACCGATCTTGGGTCTTGACTTCTTGAGCCTCTACAGGGCGCAATTTCTATCCGATTTGAATGAATTTTTGCACGAAGTATGTTGTTATGATATCAAACAACTGTGCCAAATATGGTTCAAATCGGTTCATAACCTGATATAGTTGCCATATAAACCGATCTTGGGTCTTGACTTCTTGAGCTTCTAGAGGGCGCAATTCTTATCCGATTTGAATGAATTTTTGCACGACGTGTTTGGTTATGATATCCAACAATTGTGCAAAATATGGTTCAAATCGTTTCATAACCTGATATAGCTGTCATATAAACCGATCTGGGATGTTGACTTCTAGAGCCTCTAGAGGTGGCAATTCCTATCCGATTTGCCTGAAATTTTGTACGACGGATCCACTCATGACCATCAACATACGTGCTTATTATGGTCTGAATCGGTCTATATCCCGATACAGCTCCCAAATAAAGGGTGATTTTTTTTAAAGTTAGGATTTTCATGCATTAGTATTTGACAGATCACGTGGGATTTCAGACATGGTGTCAAAGAGAAAGATGCTCAGTATGCTTTGACATTTCATCATGAATAGACTTACTAACGAGCAACGCTTGCAAATCATTGAATTTTATTACCAAAATCAGTGTTCGGTTCGAAATGTGTTCATTCACCGTAACGTTGCGTCCAACAGCATCTTTGAAAAAATACGGTCCAATGATTCCACCAGCGTACAAACCACACCAAACAGTGCATTTTTCGGGATGCATGGGCAGTTCTTGAACGGCTTCTGGTTGCTCTTCACTCCAAATGCGGCAATTTTGCTTATTTACGTAGCCATTCAACCAGAAATGAGCCTCATCGCTGAACAAAATTTGTCAAAATTTGAACACATTTCGAACCGAACACTGATTTTGGTAATAAAATTCAATGATTTGCAAGCGTTGCTCGTTAGTAAGTCTATTCATGATGAAATGTCAAAGCATACTGAGCATCTTTCTCTTTGACACCATGTCTGAAATCCCACGTGATCTGTCAAATACTAGTGCATGAAAATCCTAACCTCAAAAAAATCACCCTTTATAAATCGATCTCACTATTTTACTTCTTGAGCCCCCAAAGGGTGCAATTCTTATTCGAATTGGCTGACATTTTGCACAGGTCTCCAACATATAATTTAATTGTGGTCCAAACCGGACCATATCTTGATATCTCTCTAGTAGCAGAGCAAATCTTTTCTTAAATCCTGTTTTGCCTAAGAAGAGATACCGGGAAAATAACTCGACAAATGCGATCCATGGTGGAGGGTGTATAAGATTCGGCCCGGCCGAACTTAGCACGCTTTTATTTGTTATGTATAAGATATTCACACCCAAAGGCTTTAATGACCACCCATTCATATGCACATGGAACTACTTCTAAACATGTTATACTGAATGTGTCATATTCGGTTATAGTTGACTAAAAAACGCCCAGTTTTCAATGTTTAATGAAGCTTTAATAATTTTAAGAATTTTTTTTCCACCATTTGGTTAAATTTTATCTTGTCATTGCATGGTTTGATTAACATGCCCTCATTCAAGTGATTTCATTATCCTACATTTTAAACTTACTTACTCCCGTGGTGGAATATGAATTTTATGTGTGTGTGTGTGTGTGTAAAAGAAAGGTATGCATTTTTTATGTGTAATTTCCATTTATGCATATGTGTAACTTTACACGGTGATAAATGCATGTACGTACGCGCCATACTAGTGGCATTCATGGACTACTTGGCAATGTAAGGAAAAAAAAACAGGAGTATAAAATGTAAATATTTTTTTTAATTTACATTGGCTTGGCTTTAAAATTAAACCATAATGAAATAACGCCCAATTTAAGCATGACATGGCATGAGCCAACAAATAAATGCAACGCAAGCTCTTTTGTGTTGCACAACACTGAGCTTTGCTTGCAGGCAATGAAATGCCATATTCAAGACATGCAAAACGAAGAGAGAATTCGTGTCAAAAGAGCATTTACTGCTGAACACAGTTGGCATGGATGGACTGAAATTACATTCACATTCACATGCATTTACAAAAAGGATGTGTAACTTTTTTTCTTTGCTTTGCTCTGCTTTGCTTTGTTTTTTCCCCTTATCCAATGTCTGTCAATTGCCTTGCGTTTGAGTTCAATGGAAACTTTTTGTCTTTATGCTTGGAAGGATCATAAAGAGAGGGTGAAAGGAAAGAAAAAAAGACAAAGCAGTCGTCATAAAAAGCATGAACTTATACAAAGTGCAAAATCGAAAACAGTCGGTGAACAAACTCATAACAATAAACAATTTATGAAACAAAAACGATTTTATTATTTTGCATTTAAAAGCATAGCAATAAAAATATTTATGCATGATGTTTATGCCATCATCAAACCTTAAGGGGTAACGAATAGATGTTGTACACACCTGCAGCTTAATATGGGAGATATGGTAATGGCATGATTCTCCTCTAAAAAAAAAAAACTTAAAATATCAATATGACTTTGTACAAAGTAAAGATCGTCTTGACATACTTAGCTGGTCTAGTCTGTCTGTTCGTCTGTTGAAATCATGATAACGTTTGTAGCGAAAAGTTACCCTTGGGTGCTGGGCAAGGTTCGTCACAAAAATTTATTTGATATGGAACTGAGAGAATAATACGCTTTGGAATTTGCTTTTATAAATAAACTAGCCGAACCGGACCGGCTCCGCTGCACCTTCTTTAACTCTCTAATATCTTTTCAGGGTGGGGACACTTCGCCCTGCATGCGGATATCGAATTCGTGCCATTGTAGCCTATGACGCTGAATGGGGTTCCTGGTGTTTTTAAAAATTAGGGTAATGAGAAGTGCTTTTTAGGGGTGGAATGGCACCTCAAATCAATTCGTGCTACACTTCCAAATCCCTTTAATTTGAGCCTCATATTTCCATGGCCGGTATATATGAACCGTTTGGAGGGTGTTTTGGCGCGGCCACCGGCGCTTTGCACTGAAAATAGATATCAAACTCGTTTTTTATTCCCAACGGAAACGAAGTTCAGTTTAGGGGGTGCTTTTGGGACGTACCCCAAACAACTTGGCTCCAAAATTGGATATCAAATTCGTTTTCTACTCCACCTGATATCTAACAAGTAAGAGCGTGCAAAGTTCGGCCGGGCCGAATCTTATATACCCTCCACCATTGATCGCATTTGTCGAGTTCTATGCGCGGTATCTCTTTTTTGACAAACATAGAATATTGAATAAGAACTGTCATGTTATTGGATCTATATCAAGTTAAGAGTCCGATTCGGATCATAAATGAATGCTGAACATTGTAGAAGTCATTGTGTAAAATTTCAGTTCATTCGGATAAGAATTGCGCCTTGTAGGGGCTTAAGTAGCAAAATCGGGAGATAGGTTTATATGGGAGCTGTATCAAGCTATTGAGCGATTCAGACCATATTAGACACGTATGTTGAAGGTCATGAGAGGAGCCGTTGTACAAAATTTCAGCCAAATCGGATGAGAATTGCGCCCTCTAGAGGCTCAAGAAGTCAAGATCCAAGATCGGTTTATATGACAGCTATATCAAAACTTGGACCGATTAAAACCATACTTAGCACAGTTGTTGGAAGTGCTACCAAAACACTACATGCAAAATTTCAATAAAATCCGACGAGAATGGCGCCCTCTAGAGGCTCAAGAAGTCAAGACCCAAGACCGGTTTATATGGCAGCTATATCAAAACATGGACCGATTAAAACCATACTCAGCGTAGTTGTTGGAAGTGCTACCAAAACACTACGTGCAAAATTTCAAAAAAATCGGATGAGAATTGCGCCCTCTAGAGGCTCAAGAAGTCAAGACCCAAGCTCGGTTTATATGGCAGCTATATCAAAACATGGACCGATGTAAACCATACTTTGTGTAGTTATTGGAAGTGATACCAAAACACTAAGTGCACAATTTCAATAGAATCGGATAAGAATTGCGCCCTCTAGAGGCTCAAGAAGTCAAGACCCAAGATTGGTTTATATGACAGCTATATCAAAACATGGACCGATGTAAACTATACTTAGTGTAGTTATTGGAATTGAAACCAAAACACTACGTGCAAAATTTCAATAGAATAGGATAAGAATTGCGCCCTCTAGAGGCTCAAGAAGTCAAGACCCAAGATTGGTTTATATGGCAGCTATATCAAAACATGGGCCGATGTAAACCATACTTAGTGTAGTTATTGGAAGTGAAACCAAACCACTAAGTGCAAAATTTCAATAGAATCGGATAAGAATTGCGCCCTCTAGAGGCTCAAGAAGTCAAGGCCCAAGATCGGTTTATATGACAGCTATATCAAAACATGGACCGATGTAAACTATACTTAGTGTAGTTATTGGAAGTGAAACCAAAACACTACGTGCAAAATTTCAATATAATCGGATAAGAATTGCGCCCTCTAGAGGCTCAAGAAGTCAAGACCCAAGATCGGTTAATATGACAGCTATATCAATACATGGGCCGATGTAAACCATACTTAGTGTAGTTATTGGAAGTGAAACCAAAACACTAAGTGCAAAATTTCAATAGAATAGGATAAGAATTGCGCCCTCTAGAGGCTCAAGAAGTCAAGACCCAAGATTGGTTTATATGGCAGCTATATCAAAACATGGGCCGATGTAAACCATACTTAGTGTAGTTATTGGAAGTGAAACCAAACCACTAAGTGCAAAATTTCAATAGAATCGGATAAGAATTGCGCCCTCTAGAGGCTCAAGAAGTCAAGGCCCAAGATCGGTTTATATGACAGCTATATCAAAACATGGACCGATGTAAACTATACTTAGTGTAGTTATTGGAAGTGAAACCAAAACACTAAGTGCAAAACTTCAATATAATCGGATAAGAATTGCGCCCTCTAGAGGCTCAAGAAGTCAAGACCCAAGATCGGTTTGTATGGCAGCTATATCAAAACATGGACCGATGTAGACCATACTTAGTGTAGCTGTTGGAAGTGATAGCAAAACACTACGTGCAAAATTTCAATAAAATCGGATAAGAACTGCGCCTTGTAGAGGCTCAAGAAGTCAAGACCCAAGATCGGTTTATATAACAGCTATATCAAAACATGGACCGATTTGGCCCATTTACAATCTCAACTGACCTATACTAATAAATAGAATTTGTGCAAAATTTCAAGCGACTAGCTTTTCACCTTCGAAAGTTATCGTGCTTTCGACAGACAGACAGACGGACGGACGGACATGGCTAGATCGACTTAAAATGACATGACGGTCAAGAATATATATACTTTATGGGGTGTTAGACACATATTTCGAGGTGTAACAAACAGAATGACGAAATTAGTCTACCCCCATCCTATGGTGGAGGGTATAAAAATTATATAGGCTATTTTTCCTTCCACACATACATAAACAATCTATGAAAATTTTAAGAAAATCGGTTCAGCCAAGTACCATATAGTCATAATGGGTCTAATTACGTTTTTGGGGGTTTGCGTGAGTCCCTATACTTCGATCTGATTTTGTATTTTTGGGTTGTGTTTTTGGCATAAGGAGGAGGGTCCGTCCCCCTTTCGATACCGAAAAATTATATATCCTATATTTCCTTCCAGAGCAACCTACACAATATGCGAAAATTTCAAGAATCAGTTCTGCCGTTTTTCAGTCTATACGGAACAAACAAACCGAGTCCCATATATCCGTGATTGGCTAATGTGTCCATTTGGGGAGTTTTTGTGGGGGTGAGGTGACCCCCTATACTTCGACATGAATTTGTATGCCAGGTTCGTTATCTACTCCCGCAAACTTGTCATTTGATACCCATATTGCCCTTATCGGTCCATTTTTGATTTCCGGAGGTGTTTTTGGGGTTACGGTGGAGGGTCCACCCCCTTCTGTTATCAACCAATTATAAAGCCTATTCCTATATATATTCCTGATATAGCCACTATATAGGTCTTATGCCAATAAAAGGAGCATTTACTACCCGTTTTAGCAAAAATTTTGCACAGCGAGTTGCTTTAGACCCCTGGATATCCGATCCGAGTATGGTCAACATTGGACTATGCTTGGATATAGCTGCCATTTATATCAATATGCTGATTTAAGGTCTTGAGCTCATGCATTTATTGCCCGATTTTGAAGAAAATTTGGCAAAGTGAGTTGTGGTGGAGCCGAACTTCCTACGGAGAATGGTCTAGATCGGACTGTATGGTCCATACGAGGTATGGTCAGGATTGGACGGAAATTTGTTGAAGTGAACTCCTACACAGCCTTCCTGCTATAGCCTATTTGACTGAAATACGGAACAGTGGATTCACAGTGGCCCCTCGATATTTTGCAGGGTATGATCTGGATCAGACTTTAATTGGATATACAGTGGCACAGAAAAGTCGACATACCCCAAGCATAAAACGCATTTTACAAAATGAAATTTTCATACGTAAAAGTTTTTCCGTCAAATATCGAACGTTGTTTAAGTTGTTTACCAAGGCCAGCAGCCTTGGTAATCACATTTTTTGGTTATCTAGTATCCTCATTCTCATAACCTAACTGTCAGTGTACGAAGCTGCCTTTTTTGAAAAGGTACGTAGACTAATCTGCGCCACTGTATATAGCTGCCAAATATGGTTGCCCAAAAAGTAATTGCGGATTTTTTAAAAGAAAGTAAATGCATTTTTAATAAAACTTAGAATGAACTTTAATCAAATATAATTTTTTTTTTTACACTTTTTTTCTAAAGCAAGCTAAAAGTAGCCGCTGATAACTGACAGAAGAAAGAATGCAATTACAAAGTCACAAGCTGTGAAAAAAATTTGTCAACGCCGACTATATGAAAAATCCGCAATTACTTTTTGGGCAACCCAATATATCGTCCTTCCGGTCCCATAAAAAGCGCACTTATTGCCCGACTGTAATTAAATTTGGCAAAGTAAGTTGTGCTGCAACTCTCGATATCCATACTGTGTATGATCTTGATAGGTGTATATTTGGGTATAGCTACCATATAAACCGATCTGCCGATTTATCGTATTGGACCTATAAAAGCGCATTTATTAACCGATTTTGATGAAATGCAGCTCAATACTCAGTAAGACGAATAAAGCCCTTCGATACTTTTGCCGAGCATGGTCTATTTTTGGATATAGCTGCCGTATGTATTGGATTGCCCAAAAAGAAATTGCGGATTTTTCATAAAGTCGGCGTTGACAAATTTTTTCACAGCTTGTGACTCTGTAATTGCATTCTTTCTTCCTTCTGTCAGTTATCAGCTGTTACTTTTAGCTTGCTTTAGAAAAAAAGTGTTAAAATAAGTACATTTGATTAAAGTTCATTCTAAGTTTTATTACAAAAGCATTTACTTTCTTTTAAAAAATCCGCAATTACTTTTTGGGCAACCTAATATATACCTATCTTCCGACATAAGGTATTGGCCCTATGCATTTATTGACGGATTTTGATGAAATTTGAAAAAGTGAATTTGCTGAACTCCTCGATAGCCGCAGCGAGTATGGTCTAGATCGGACTATATTTCGATATAGCCAACTAAGTTAAAATTTGATGAAGTGAGTTGTGTTAAACCCTTACAACATCCTTTCGTTTATTGCCGATTTGACTGAACTTTGGAACAGTGAGTTGTAATAGACCCCTCGATGTCCGTTCCGAGTTTGGTCCAAATTTTCGATATATCTGCTGTGGGTTCAAAAATTGTGTTTTTCACCGGATTTTAAAGAAATATTGTTGTTGTTGTAGCAGTGTTTTGTACACTGAGGTGGCAGCCCTTGCCGATGATTAATAAAGGGTGATTTTTTTGAGGTTAGGATTTTCATGCTTTAGTATTTGACAGATCACGTGGGATTTCAGACATGGTGTCAAAGAGAAAGATGCTCAGTATGCTTTGACATTTCATCATGAATAGACTTACTAACGAGCAACGCTTGCAAATCATTGAATTTTATTACCAAAATCAGTGTTCGGTTCGAAATGTGTTCAATCACCGTAACGTTGCGTCCAACAGCATCTTTGAAAAAATACGGTCCAATGATTCCACCAGCGTACAAACCACACCAAACAGTGCATTTTTCGGGATGCATGGGCAGTTCTTGAACGGCTTCTGGTTGCTCTTCACTCCAAATGCGGCAATTTTGCTTATTTACGTAGCCATTCAACCAGAAATGAGCCTCATCGCTGAACAAAATTTGTCGATAAAAAAGCGGATTTTCTGCCAACTTTTCTAGGGCCCATTCACTGAAAATGATTTGCAAGCGTTGCTCGTTAGTAAGTCTATTCATGATGAAATGTCAAAGCATACTGAGCATCTTTTTCTTTGACACCATGTCTGAAATCCCACGTGATCTGTCAAATACTAATGCATGAAAATCCTAACCTCAAAAAAATCACCCTTTATGTGTATCTGAGGTGGTGAGTTTTCAAAATTCGGCCGGGCCGAACATTTTACCTTTTGACTTGTTAAAGTATGTAGTTATGGTTTACCTAGTCATTGATGCATTCCTGCTTTCATAGCAACCACACAAGACTCACAACCTCCCTAAATGAGGAACCTCCCAAATATATTCCTAAGTCAATTTAGACCCCTTCTTTATATGTTGGGCTATTAAAATAGTGTTAAAATTAGGCATTAAAATACAACCTTCCGTTTTCTTTAAGCCATACAATTTTCATTTAAGTTTATGACTTAATTCCCTCACACAAAAACGAAGGCATATAAATAAAGGAAAGCCTATTAAGGCATGACCTTTGCTAATAAGTTTTGGCAGTGGTAGTTACCAGGCGGAAACAGCTATTAAAGCAACACCAACAAAAACGAACAACCACCACAACAACGACCAGACATCAACAACGGCAAGAACACAAATTGCTAATGATGATGATGTCTGTAAGGAGTTGCTACAATAACAACCAACCAACAACAACCAACAAAAACTTCAGACCAAATAAATATTCTTACATGAAATATGTAGAACAAATGGTTGACATCATGCAATCCCAATGAAATTTTGTTTGGTCGCTTGGTTGTTGGTTTTGGGGGACTTTAACATTTTACCATCAATTGGTTTATTATAATTCTTACAAACATTTTTGTTGTTGACAATTTCTTTGAAAATAAATCGCCTCAAATCATACAATAAATGTCACCTAATATTATCATAGGAAGGCAACAAACACCCACGCAAAGATTGAGATATAATCTACAGCAAGAACTCAACCATTTTTGTAGGTTTCATGTGTTTGTAGAAAACTACACGAAAAGCTAAACAGGAAAATGATTCATTTGGAACACCTTAACCCCAATAGACACTTCATACGTTGTCACTAAACACCAACCATTCAAACACCCACCTACCTACACCCAACTACAACATTGTCATCATTGGTCTAAACGAAACCACGTCACGTCACGATTGCTAACAATCATGCAAATTACGTAGAATGGAAATAGTCTGAAAGCCTATAAATTTCATGAGACATAAGTCGATTGAAAGGGATATGAAATAAGTGATGTAATTTTTCATAACGTGTAAAATACAACGTCCAAGAAGGGCGTTGGAAAATAGTTTGATCATCCAACTTGGAAAGGTGTTGGTCATATTCTTTAAAACAAAATGTAATCCATTGTAGAATTTTCTGTCAAACTAGGTGAGATGTGGGTCCCCCAAAGGGCTTCGGATTGATTTGCATGAGAGTTCTATCTAATAATGGATGCATTTAGATCATATTCACTAAAAGTTTTCATATTAAGAACAAAACTTTTCAAAAAATTAAGTTGATGTCATTATCAGTTTCAATATCAGCTGTCTCCCACCACTTGATCTTTCCATCGGGTTTTTGGTCGTCCCGGTTTACGTGTACCAATGTGATTGCCTTCAAAAGATTTTTGTGCTGGAGTTTCTTCATCCATTCTGACAACATGACCTAGCCAGCGCAACCATTGTATTTTGATACGCGTAACTATGCTATGGTCGCCATACAGCTCCTGGTTTACACGACGCCTATATTCCCCCTTAACGCAAACTGGTGCATATACTTTTCGAAGAGTCATTCTCTCAAATACTCCAAGCACTGCCTCGTCTGCTTTCACAAGTACCCATGTCTCAGAACCATATAACAACACGGGTATTATTAGTGTCTTGTATAGTGTAATCTTCGTCTGTCAAGAGCTGGCCTTGTTTCTAAATTGCTTATTTAACCCAAAGTAGCATCTGTTTGCCAGTATTATTCGTCGCTATATCTCAAAACTGGTTCATTCGTTTCGCTTACGGCGGTGCCGAAGTAGATAAAGTTGCTGACTATCTCAAAGTTGTGGATTCCAAATTTGTCCATTTTCTTTATCTGCTCGGTTGTGCAAGGCTTTTTGGGAATTGAAACCATCCATTTCGTCTTATCTCCATTTACTGCCAGACCCAATTTCACTGACTCTCTTTCGATTCTTTCAAAGACTGCATTTACTACTTTCGGTGACCGAACTATGATATCGATGTCGTCGGCATAGGCGAGTAGCATGTATTCTCTTGTGATTAGTGTGCCATATGTATTCACATCTGCATCTCGTATAATCATCTCCAGCAGGATATTAAAGAGATCACACGATAGGCTGTCTCCTCTTCTGAAACTTAGTTTGGTATTGAATGTTTCGGAGAGATTCTTTCCTATTCTTATTGAGGAACGCGTATCAGCAAGTGTCATCCTGCAGAATGCAGACTCAATTTTGCAGGGATACCAAACTCAGACATGGCTTGAAATACCATTCAACGTATACGGCTATCGAAAGTGGCTTTGTAGTCAACAAGAAGATGGTAGGTGTAGATTTTTCCTTTTCGGGTCTTTTGGAGGATTTGGCGCAGTGTGAATATTTGGTCCAGGATGGATTTACCAGATCTAAAGCCGCATTGATTGGTGCCAAAAAATCTTTCTTTTAATCTTTGACACAGTACGAGTAACTTGTATGCGATGGGGAGGAGACTTATTCCTCTGTAGTTGGCACATTCCATCTTGTCTCCTTTGTTGTGTACTGCAGCATAGAATGCTGCGGGTATGAGTTCTTCTAGCCAAATTGCGCAGACGAGCATACGCCTTATCAGCATATCGCCCCTGGTCTAAATAGTTCAGTACGTAACCCGTCGGCTCCTGCTGCCTTGTTGCTCTTCATTTAGGTCACCGCTACCTAGACCTCATTCTGACATTCTATACCACCATCAGGGATTGGTTCTGCTGTTTTCTCTTCGTTGCCATCGTCGGACACTATCATCTGGATAAAATATTCTTTCCAAATCCCCAACACGCTATGTGTGTCAGTTACTAGATTTGCTTCCTTGTCTCTGCAGAAGGATGTGCCTGTACCAAAGCCATCGGTTTGATGTTTAATTCTTTGTCTTCCTTCCCTATCTTCGCATTAAAATCTCCTAGAACTATTTTAGTATCATAGGCGGGGCAGTGGTCATATTCTCTATCTAGGCGCTCGTAGAAAATATCCTTGTCTGCTCGTCCTTGTCTTCCGTCGGTGCATGGGCACAAATAAGGCTAGCCTCACAACCACCGAAGTAAACCAGGAGACAAAGTGTTTCATTCTCCGACTAACCCCAAATCCACAGCCAAATTCATGTCTCGTCTCATGGCAGCTGTAATATAGTGTGTCACCACCGCTGGCAAGTCCGAGCCATCGCACTGTCTGTATGGCTGTAGTGTCTGCCTTGTACTTCTCCAATACATCTGCCAGTGCGTACATTGCACCCTTCTTTATAAAGAGTGCGGACATTCCAGGTGCAGATATGCAAATAATGGTCCTTAAAACGTTTGCGGGGGCCGTTCACATGGAGGGGATCCGTTTTTTCTCTTCTTCGTTTTTTCAAATTTATATCTTCAAGTTTTCCGGGTGATGGACTACTTACCCGACGCCCAACCTAGCTTTTTTCGTTCGATAGGTGAACTCGTGGCACTTTTTAGATCACTACCTTCAAAGTATGTTAAATGTAGCTACCCAGGTCTCCCTCCCACCGCGGGGAGGTTTGTGTTCACATTTGAGAAGAAGGAGGACCAAAATAAGCCTGGATTCAGCCAAGTCAAAACTAATCAGAACCGTTGCTTGGTTTCCCCACAACTACAGGTAACCCATTTTACTTTATTCCATTTTCACAAAAAGTCAGATTCAGTTGATCCGTCCTGTTCTATTGTCTTCTCTTTCTTTGCATTATACTCTCTTATTTCGAGAGATTTCAGAGTGAATAACGATAAGCGATGTCGTCTTCTATGTCAACTGTGGATTTCCAGCACATTTTCCGGAATTATTGTAGCATGCCAACAAGAATTGGTTGCATGCCCTCATGTAGTCTGAAATTGAATCATAAATTTCACTTCCAAAATGGTTTGTCAAGTTCTGGATCGCATTTGTCAAGTTCTTTGCCCGGCATATCTTTATAGGCAAACCAGGGATAACGGGTAAAATTTGCCTTGCTTTGCTTGCAGGTAATGGACCAATTCAGGCCATCCATAGTTTGGATGTTGGAGATCATAGTATAAGTCATTGAGCAAAATTTCAACCAACACGGATAAGAATCGGAAGATCAGTTTATATGGTTTATCTAGATGTTCAAGAAGTCAAGATCGGAGATCGGTTTATATGAAAGCTAACCAAAACATGAACCGATTTGGCCCATTTACAATCCTAACCAACCTGCAATAACAACAAGTAAAAATGCATTAAATTCGGACGGGCCGAACTTTGGTTACCCACCACCTCGGGTATATATGTAAACACCCCTTCGTCACAATCCGATGAAAATTGGATAACTTATCCACCCAAATTTGGCACAGGCAATGAGTGGTCTTATAAATATAAGTCACTGTTGAATTTTGTATTTCAAATTTCAATAAAAACGGGTAATAAATAAAGCTTTTACGAGCTTCAGACCCTTAAACAGCATATCGGTCTATATGATAGCTAGGGTTGCCCAAAAAGTAATTGCGGATTTTTCATATAGTCGGCGTTGACAAATTTTTTCAACGGCTTGTGACTCTGTAATTGCATTCTTTCTTCTGTCAATTATCAGCTGTTACTTTTAGCTTTCTTTAGAAAAAAAGTTCGCGAAATTTTGTTTACATTCGATTGTTTGGCGTCAATTTTAATATGGAGCCCACAAAGGAGCATTTTCGTCATATTTTACTTTATTATTTCCGTAAAGGAAAAAACGCGGAGCAGGTTGCTAAAAAGTTACGAGATGTGCGTGGTGATAAAGTCTTAAAAGGAAGACAGTGTCAAAATTGGTTTCGCAAATTCAGTTCTGGAGATTTTTCACTTAAAGATGAGCCACATTCAGGTCGGCCAAATGAAGTTGATGATGACCAAATCAAAGCATTAATCGAATTGGATCGTCATGTAACTGAGCGTGAGATAGGAGAGAAGTTAAATATACCGAAATCAACCGTTCATTAGCACGTAAAAAGTCTTGAACTGGTGAAAAAGCTTGATATTTGGCTATCACATGTATTGAAAGAAATTCATTTAACAAACCGAATCAACGCTTGTGATATGCACCTTAAACGCAATGAATTCGATCCGTTTTTAAAACGAATCATAACTGGAGATGAAAAATGGATTGTTTACAACAACGTTAGTCGAAAACGATCATGGTCCAAGCATGGTGAACCAGCTCAAACCGCTTCAAAGGCTGATATCCACCAAAAAAAGGTTATGCTGTCTGTTTGGTGGGATTGGAAGGGTGTGGTATATTTTGAGCTGCTTCCAAGGAACCAAACGATAAATTCGGATGTTTACTGTCAACAATTGGACAAATTGAATACAGCCATCAAGGAGAAGCGACCAGAATTGGTCAATCGTAAAGGTGTCATATTCCACCAGGACAACGCTAGACCGCACACATCTTTGGTCACTCGCCAAAAACTGAGTGAGCTTGGCTGGGAACTTTTGATGCATCCACCATATAGCCCAGACCTTGCACCATCAGACTACCATTTATTTCGATCTTTGCAGAACTCCTTAAATGGTAAAACTTTCGGCAATGATGGGGCTATAAAATCGCACTTGGTTCATTTTTTTGCAGATAAAGGCCAGAAGTTCTATGAGCGTGGAATACTAAATTTGCCAGGAAGATGGCAAAAGGTTATCGAACAAAATGGCAATTATATATTTGATTAAATTTCATTCGAAGTTTTATTAAAAATGCATTTACTTTCTTTTAAAAAATCCGCAATTACTTTTTGGGCAACCCATATATCTTAATATAGTCCTGTTTGTACCATATTTGGGTCGGATGGCGGGTGGCCGACAACTACTCACTGTTTCAAATTTCAGTGAAATTGCATAAAAAATAATGCTTTTATGGGCGTCAGACCCTTTATAGGGAGAACGGTCTATATGGCAGCTATATCTAAATATGTATTCATTCTTTATTTTATTTTATTAAACGTTATAAAAATATATAATACTATATGTTTTATTTATTATCTATAAAGAATATTCAGCATGGTTTTTCTTAAACCGTCTGCTGGAAAATTGAGTTTAAAAATTTACGTTAAAATTAATAATTAAATTCATTTATCAATAAATCTCTGTATTTAAGGGCTTCTCTAAGGTAATTATATAAAGTAGACCAGGACATATCTTCACCTCCATCTAACTGAAAGATAACCTCATTTTCATCAAGAAAAGTTTTGTTAAAAAATTTTAGTCTGTAATTGGAAAATATTGGGCATCTGCCCACGAAGTGACATACTGATTCCTCTTCTCCCATATTACAAATAGAGCATATACGACTAATGTTATTTCGGTAGATAGATCCGTTTAAAGGCAAAATATCTCCTCTGGCTCGTATAATGCATGATATTTGACTTAGTTTAAAACTGTTGTTGCAGTATATTGGTCCTACTTCATAATTAAGGTATTTGTAGATTCTGTGAGCACTCTCACGGGCTTTGGTCATGTGATCCCTTAGGCTACGCATTTTTATTCCTTCAATAAGTTGATAGCATGCATTATTCCATGTTTCCTTGCTTTCGCCAATATCAGCACTTTGGATTTGGTATTTTGATAGCATTAATTTTAAATCATTGTACCAAGAAATATTTCTTTCTATAACTTTCAGAGAAAGTTTATTTGGCAATCGATGCCCTTGCATTTCAAATATCACTTTTTGCAAGTACTTTAAGTGCATTGAATAAGTGTACACATATCCTTCCTCGTAGCTTGTTTCCAAAGCCAATAAGTAATTGGGCGTATTTTCTGGTAGCTTCAGTATACGTTTAATAAAATATCTGTATAATTTTTCCACGTCCTCAAAATAAGCATTTCCCCATATTTGTGAACCATAACTCTGGATCGCTCTACAAACTGACAGAAACATTTTCCACTTAGCAGTTAGTGAAATATTCGGTTTTCCTGTGAAATCCTTCCATGTTACATTCAGACAAATTTTGGATGCATTATTTTTATTCTCAATATGTTTAGCGAAAGAAAGCTTTGGTGTCAAAGTTATGCCAAGGTACTGATATTCATTTACAACCCTCAGACTTTCTCCCTTATATTTCCATGTTTCAACGTCAGCAATTCTCCCTCCTTTTCTGAATACCATCACTTCTGACTTGTCTTTGTTTACTTCCATTCCCCAGAGATCACAATACTCTGCCAGATTGTTTATCATTTTTTGTAGTATATCTTTATCATCTGATATTAAAACAATATCATCTGCATACATCAAAAGACGGACATTCAAATTGTCTATGTATAGACCACCTCCTAAAGCATCGTGCAGATCATTTAAATAAAGGGCAAAGAGTAAGGGCGATAGCAGGCAACCTTGTTTCACTCCACATTTTGTTTCAAAATATCCAGACAACTCCTTACCGTTCCATATCGTTGATTTTGTATTCTTATATACTTTAGCAATAAAATCCACAATTTTTGATGAGAGCCCTATTGTGTGCATTTTGTATATAAGTTGCTGTCTTGGAACCCTGTCGAACGCTGCTTTGAAGTCGACAAAAAATGAGTAAACTTTTTTTCTTTCAGCAAGCTTTAGATTTATAATTGACACTAGGTTAAAAACATTGTCAATTGTCGAATATCCTTTTCTAAAACCAGCTTGAAACTCATTTAACACCTGCAGTCTATTCGTCCACTCAGTTATTCTGTTATTTATCATGCCCAACAAAAGCTTTGCTATGCAGTTCATAAAACTTATTCCTCTATAATTTCCGACTGCATTAATATCACCTTTTTTATGTATGGGGAATATAACGCTGGTGCGGAAAGTATCGAAGTCTTGGCTACCATTGAAAATTTTTGTATAAGTTTGACATAAAGCTGAGAGAAAGTCATCCGTAGCATTGATAAAAAACTCGTATGGAATACCGTCTTCACCTGGGGCCTTCCTTTCCTTTAACTTACTCAGCTGCTCCCTTATTTCTTCTAAAGTAAAGTCACTGTCTAGAAGAACTTCCTCCAAAAGTGGTGGGGCAAAGTAGATAGGTTTCGAGTTATCAGTAGGGTTGAGTAGAATTTCAAAATAATTCTTTAATGTTTCGGCAGTTATTTCGCATCCAATCGGATTTTCATGTTGTCTAATTTCCTTTGCTAATGCCCACCATGTTTTACTATCGCTAACCGTGTCCAATCTTCTGGTTAGATTTATATTGTACTCGCATTGTTTTCGCTTACAAATGAGATGATATTCCTTTCTTTGCACACTATAGGCTTTTCTGTCTTGTATCAGATCTGTAGATCTATATATATTTAGCAACCTCATAGATTTCTCTCTTGCCCGAAAACATTCAGTGTCGAACCATTTGTTTTTGTACTCTACTTTCCTGCTTATTGTACTTTTAGGGTAAGAGCTTGAAATGAGGCTTATAAAATCTGCTAAACATGCGTAGTCGGATAATACAGTGGTTACATTTGCATTTAGTTTTTGCTGATAAGTTGCTTTATTGGTATTTTTCCAGTATAATCTCGGCAATTGGTGCAATTTTTCAGTGTCTGACTTTAAATCGTTATTACATTCCAATTTTAATGTTATGGGCCAGTGATCCGACCACACTTGATTTTCAACATTAAAGTTACTAACATTCGCAACCATGTCATGTGAGACTGCACACAAATCAATAACCGAACTGCCGTTTTGGTTTGCGAAGGTGAAATTTCCTTCTGCATCCCCTGTGATTCTTCCATTAAGAATTATTAGCCCGTTATTGTTGCAAAACTCAACATACTTTCTTCCGCATGAGTTTACAGTTTTATCCTTCGATCTCCTTATTTTGCTGCATGCGATGAATTCTTCTACTGACTCTTCCCAAATTTGCTGTTCTTCTCCAATTCTGGCATTGTGGTCGCCTATAACAATTTTTGGCAAATTTGACATTTCCACAGCCTCTTTTAAACTCCCGAAGTCTTGCATCCAGTTTGCTCCTCTTAGATACACAGGAACTATTTCAAAAGTCATCTGATTTAGCCGACATTGTATAATATCTATACCTCCAATTTGAATCAACTTATGTCTGAATCCGACAGATTGTAAATCTTTTCTTATGCCACAAACGTGCCCACCTATTGCTCTTCCCCTATTACTGATTCTAGTAGCGGCTTTCCAATACAACAAATAATTTTTAAATCTACTTTCATATTTACTTTTTTGACTCTCTTCGACATGTGTCTCTAGCAGGATAAATACATGAAAATCCTCTAAATATTTAAAAAAATCGTGGTGAAGATATTTTCCTCCCAGCCCATGTACATTATATGATACTAAATTCAAAATAAATTTCTTGTTTTCAATTGGCTTTCTATCTATGGTGCTATTCGTTTTACATTTATCATAGTCTATTAGTTTTTTGAATTATATTTACTCCATAAGTTATTATAATCTAAGAGTATATTTTGAGCTACAACACCATATTCCTCTGCAAGGACTTCCTTGCCTTTTCGTTGACCACACATCAGCTCATCATTTCCCGTCCAGAAGAAGATCTTTCCACCAACTACTAGTTGGTCTCCACGAATTCCAATTTTCTTGCTCTTGTCAACTTGCAGAATTTCCTTCTTCAGCTGCATCATAATCTTTTTCCTTTCTAGCCGAATTCCGCACAAATCTCTTTCCACAAATATTGTGGATCCAGCAAGGTGCTTCGTGTTTTTGAATATATCGGCTATCATTTTTCCAGATTTAAGCTCTATCAGAACCGTCATTTTGTCATTGGCCTGTTTCAATTTTTTGACATATTCTATCTCCACATCCATGTTAATTTTTAATTTATTCCTGAAAAAATCTTTTACCGCTCCGTATAGAGAACTTTTGAGTGGTAACCCTCTCACGATGATATTTTTCCTTCTTGATTGTACATCAAGTCTCTCTAATTTTCGTTCATTGGCATCATTGATTTCTTTCAAGAGTTTAATTTCCGCCTTCATTGTTTTATTTTCCTCCGATAAACGTGTGACCTCCTCCTTTACTCCCTCAATGTTATTTTTTATTTCCATAATGTCAGATTTGGTTGGTAAGTTAGCAATTTTTTTATCTAGTAACATTGACATCGTATCGTTCATTAATTTCATTAAGGCTGCTGTGGACATATTTCCTACCGTAGCAATTTCCGGAGATGTTTCTGCGAGTTTACGCTTTGCTTTTTGTTCATCGACTCCCACTGTGCCAGTAGGAGTATTTTTACTATGAGCAGGGGACTCCCACATATTTGTTATTGTCTTGTGGTTGGTAAACTGTTCAAGACTCGACAAACTAGATTTAAGGTATATTTTTAGGCGCTTCCGTATGCTTCTTCTTTGTATCCAATCATCGGTGATAACACCCTACTAATGTTTTTTGAACTGATACGGCAGCTATATCCACTTTACCATTATTTGGCAGAAAGAAATAACAGCTGTGACTGCTACACCTGATTGTTGATACTCCTTTTACAATTGAGTGATTTGTTTTGTGTTTAGCTTTCCAGTTAAATTGTGCATAATTTAGAGTTTTTAAAATGAATTTTCTTCAAAAAACTCCAATCAACTGATCGAGTCACTGACCTGAGATGAATCGCAGTCAGCAAAGCCCAATACTCGTCACAGTTTAAGATGAAATAAGGACGACTTCCACTGGTAAGCCAAGCAGTTTCTGGAGCTCGATAAAAAACACGTCTTCTCCCGGCAAAAATACTCAATTTTAATCTAAATATAGTCCGATATAAACCATATTTGGGGCGGATGCCGGGAGGCTTGAAACAACCCTCTGTTTTAAATTCCAGCGAAATTTGACAATAAATAAAGCTTTTATGGGCTTCAGACCCTTTATCGGCAGATCGGTCTGTATGCCACTTATATCTAAATATAATCCGATCTGAACCATATTTAGGTTCAAAGTTGAGAGGCCTGAAACTACTCATTGTTTCAAATTTCAACGAAATCGGTGAAAAAATAAAGCTGTTATGGGCTTCAGACCCTTTATCGGAAGATCGGTCTATATGGCAGCTATATCTAAATATAGTCCGATCTGAACCATACTTAAGTCAGATGACGGGAGGCTTAAACTAACCCACTGTTTGAAATTTCAGCGAAATTGGGCAATAAATAAAGCTTTTATGGTCTTCAGACCTTTTATCGTCAGATCGGTCTATACGGCAGCTATATCTAAATATAGTTCGATATGAACCATATTTGGGTCAGATAATGGGAGGCCTAAAACTACTCACTGTTTAAAATTTCAGCAAAATCGGATGAAAAATGAATGCATTTTATGGGAATTAGACCCTTCAGAAGCTTCCACTTTGAGTTGTCATATTTTTGCAAGTTGTTGGCTTGTTAAAGCGATCTGGATAGTTGAATGGTAGGAACTGGAAGGCATATTTCTTTGGTATCACAATGGACGAAATTGTTTAAGTGAGTTTGATTCCAGATTCCCAACTTAAATTGTTTAATACAGTTTTTTATATAAACATTTGTAATTTGTAGTTGGTTTCATTTACGACATACGCCTTAGCTTCCCAAGGAATAACATTAAAGTCATATAACAATGTTCAACAATTGCTTGTCTTCTCCCTATTCCAATAGCAATTCCTCTCTCCCTCTCTTACAATTACATTCTTGGCAATAAAATATATGAGTGCGCATGGGGGTCATGAGTATTTATGTTCGCTCATATATTGCTTGACTAATTTAATGTTTTATAGCTTTTGACATATTGCGGAGTATTTATGGGTTTCATTACACAACACACACAAAAACACATTTTGAACATATAAACCCACACACACAGCTACAAACTGAGTACATTCTCCAACCTACTCCAATACATTGTTATAGGAGTGCATGTCACACTAACACACCGGAAAGCAACGTTCGTTCGATTCCATAATAAGCCATCCATCTTCTTCAAGGTATTGTTAGCCTTTGCCAACACATGGTGGGTGGTGGGGGGAGAGAGAAGCAAGAGAGTGAGAGTATAATCCATGGGTGGTTGGCATGAGGTAGGCTCTATGCGAATTATGTTGTATTGTGCAAATATTAATGCCGATAACAATGAATGAACATTGCCATACAAATGCATAACGACATGTATTTGTTGTTTATGGGTTTTGGCAACGTGCAGAGCTAGGGTATGATGTGTGTGTGTGTGTGAACACTTTTGCCATAACTCATGCAGTCACCTGATGATATGGATGTTGTGTGGGGCACATTGTTGTTAGGAATGGGAGTTGGGCATAATTTCAATGTTTACTCCGTCACAAAAGGTGTAAAATAATGTTTGATTTTCGCTCTTTGATTATTAAATGATTGGTATTGTCGTTTGTGTTTAGCAATCATTTGACAATACTTATTATTGTAGAGTAGTGACACAGCAACAGGATGTTGAAATGTAAGTGGGATTGCACAGAATGTGGGTAAGAAATGGAAAGGGCAAATTGTTGTTTAGTGCACATTTTAAGGGTATATAAAATGTTGTAAGTACGAATGTTGAAAACGCAGGTGGGAAAGGATTGTTTATGGGAAACAAATAAAAGCGTGCTATGTTCGGCCGGGCCGAATCTTGAGAACCCACCACCATAGATTCTGCTAAAAATTTATATAAAATAAAACAAGTTCTAGGGCATAATTTTATTCTACATACCAAACTTCTGTCAAACCAGCAAAAATTAAAGCTTCTAGGAACCGAACAAGGATGATCGAGAGACCGGTTTACGTGGGAGCTATATCAGGTTCTAGACTGATTTTGCCCGTACTAAGCACAGTTTTAAAAGCCATAACAAAAGACTTTATGCAAATCGGACAAAAATTGCGCCTTATAGGGACTCAAGAAGTCAAATCTGGCGATCGGTTTATATGGGGACTATATCAGGTTATATCTGGACCATCCTTGGCAGAAGAAGAAAACACCATGTGCAAAATTTGAACAAAATCGGACAAAATTTACGGCTTCCAGGGGCTCTGGAAATCAAATCGGGAGATCGTTTTATATGGGAGCTATATCAGGTTATGGACCGGTTTGAACCGTACATGACACAGTTATTGGAAGTCAGAAGGAAACACCACGGGCAAAATTTCAGCCAAGTCGGACAAAAAATGCGCCTTATAGGGACTCAAGAAGTCAAATCGGGTGATCGGTTTATATGAGACCTATATCAGGTCATAGATCGTTTTTGACCGTTCTTAACACAGTTGTTGGAAGTCATAATAAAACACTACGAGTAAAATTTCAGCCAAATCGGACAAAAGTTACAGCTTTCAGGGGCTCAAGAAGTTTAATCAGGCGATCGGTTTATATGGGAGCTATATCAGGTTATAGACCGATTTGTACCATACTTGGCACAGTTATTGGAAGTCATAACGGAACACTACCTGCAAAATGTCAGCCTAATGGAACAAAAATTGCGGCTTCCAGGAGCTCAAGAAGTCAAATCGGGAGATCGGTTTATATGGGAGCTATATCTAAATCTGAACCCATGTGACCGATTTGTAATCCCCAACGATCTACATTAATAAGAAGTATCTGTGCAAAATTTCGAGCGGCTAGCTTTACGTGTTCGACCGCTATCGTGATTTTGACAGACGGACGGACGGACATGGCTAGATCGATTCAGAACAACGAGACGATCAAGAATAGATATACTTTTGGGGTCTTAGACGAATATTTCGAGGTGTTAGAAATGGAATGACTAGATTAGTACACTCCCATCCTATGGTGCTGGGTATAGTAAAGGCTTGTGTTAAGTTATAGCTCCCATATAGCATATCCCCCGATTTCACTATTTGAGAACTTAGTAGACGTGAATATTATGCCATTTCGGTAGTATTTATCACAAAAACTTCTACTATGGGTTCCAAAATCTATGCCTAGTATGGTTGGCATCGGTTTACAAACCGATATAGCTTCAACATAAGCTGTTTTTCCGATATGACTTCTTGTGAACATTAAGGGTGATATTCTTAGCCTTATTTGATAAGTTTTCAGAAATCGACAAAAGAAGTTTGGAAATGCAAAAGAAATTCGAAGAAATTTTATTTCCAAGCTAATTTTTTCAACATTTCATTTCTAAGGAAATTTTTTTCAAAATTTTATTCTGTCAGCGCTGGTTATCCCCTCCTAATGCTGGTGACATTTCAGAGGTACCGTACCATTTGGTATGGCTCCCATGTAAAAACTTCTCCACAAAGCGGTGTCGCACTGCGCTTTGCCGCTAGGACTCCGATCGGCTATAAAAAGGAGGCCCCTTATCATTGAGCTTAAACTTGAATCGGACACCACTCATTGATATGTGACAAGTTTGCCCCTGTTCCTTAATGGAATTTTCATGGGCAAATTTGCAATTGCATTAGAGTTGGTAAGACTAATGAGATTTGGTATTTATCACTAAGACCCTGCGGAACTGAATAAAACATTTGTCAGTATACCATCCGTGCTGGCAGATCCCTCGTTTTTTAATGTTGATGGTAGAACTCCTAATGACATACTTGACGAAGGCAGTTTTGAGTTTCGGTGTGTCTCGCTTGAGGAGGTTTTGGAATGTTTTGCGGCAGTCAAATCTAACGCTATAGGTCCCGATAAAGTCGACCCTAGGTTTATGCGGATTCTCGTTCCTTGTCTAATTCCATTGATTACCAACTTGATTAATAATATTCTCACTTCTAGCATACAAAAATTGTCCCAGTAACCAAACCGTACTCAGCCAAATGCCATTCTGTCCTATCTTTCAAAAATTGTTCATTTATAAACAAATCACAGCGTACGAGGGTTGCCTTTTATATTTCGGGATTGGTCAACCCATGTGTTGCAATCTGCCAACTGACAGCTCTATCGTAAAGCTTGACATTTTTGAGGTTATACATACACAGAACGTTTTGGCATATGAGCGCTATTTGTGTTGTTTACAGTAGCTTAAAATATTCATCTGGCCCAAAAAATGGATTTAAATCGTGAGCATTGTCGTGCGATTACTTTCGACGTGGATTAACTCAAAAACAGTGCATCGATGAACTTAATTCAATTTTTGGCCATGAAGCTCCATCAAGGAGCAGTGTTTATCGATGATATGGTGAATTCAACGAGGTCGTAGTTCACTTCAAGATGAAATTCGTGAAGGTCGTCCAAAATCATTTGTTGTTCCAAAAACCATTGATGCTGTGCGCCAACTGATATTGGAAGATCGTCATGTGTCCTATTGTGAGTTTGAGACAATCTTAGGCATTAGTGGACCAGCATACATTTAATATTGCATGAACATGTGACCGTCAACAAAATTTGTTTGCGTTGATTCCCACACAATTTCTCAATCGCTCAAAAAAGCCTCGTGTCGATTGGTCGAAAGAAATGCTCCAAAAATATGAAACAACTGCAGTTTTGAGCACTCACAACATCGATTTGATGAGTCATTCGCCGTATAGTCCTGATATGGCACCGTATGACTGCTTTTTATTCCCGTGATTAAAAAACAAAAGGAGAGGTAAACATTTTTCGAAACCTGAAGAAGCAGTTGATACGTTGAGAATGCATATTTTGGAGATACCTCAATCAGACTTCGCCATTTTTTCGGTTTTTCTACAGAGTCAACTAGACTACTAATAGATCACCATCGGTGTATGTTGGGACCCCGAGATCCCAGGAAAAGGAGTTCCCCAATGACCGAATATTGGTCCACTTCTTTTTTCAATGTATGCTAAGTATCTTCCTGACCAACTGACTCACAGTCGAGTGCACATGTATACAGACGACGCACAGTGGGAGATAAATCGAGAAAAAATAAAACTATGAACAAATATGCCGTGTATGAAAGGGTAGGGAGATCTCTTTGAAATCTGGAATAGCTAGAATATAGGTATTATCGAGATCGTGTGCAAAATTTGAAGGCCCTTTGGGTGCCTCTTAGCAGGCCCCTAAACATGGTCACCTTGGCATATCGAAAAATTGTTTCGAGTTGCCAAAACTTCATTTGTTGTCCGATTTTCAAAATAGCTCTCAAAAAAAAAATTCGTTTAAGATATACTGTATCTCCACAGAGTTTGGAGATAAACGAGGTTTAATTTTTATTTGTCGAAGTTTTGCCCGAGGTTGGCTTCATATTTTGCAATTTGCGAAATCATTTGTAGTTTGAATTTAATTTTTATGCATTGTTTGGATTCGTGACAGTTTTAAGATCAAATTGAAAAAGCTTTCTCAAATACCTTAAATTTTTCTTATTTGTTTGTGAAGAGGACACATAGTACACGCCTTTGAAGTGAAATTCGAACAAGATATGTCAACTTAAACGGGTGCGATATGTTCTTCAAAATAGGCAATTTTTAATAAAAAAATTGAAAAAAATTGCAAAGCCCAGATCCCCCATTTGCAAATTTTGCCCATGAACATTCCACTAAGGAACAGGGGCAAACTTCTCACATAGGACCTACTTTTTATAGCCGAGTCATAACGGCGTGCCCCAGAGCGACACCTGTTGGGAGAGAAGTTTTTACATGGCATAGTTCCTCACGAATGTTGCCGGCATTAGGAGGGAAACACCACCGCTGAAAATTTTTTCTGATGGTCTCGCTAGGCATCTAGCGTCATAGACGAACATGCTAACCTCTGCGCTATGGTGGCCTCCAGCATAGCATATATATAAAATACCGAATAAAATTATCCAAATTCGGCTTAGTCATGTCTGTCTGTCTGCATATCCTTTCTATGCCGTTTTACCGTTTTTGGTTTTTTGTAATCAAGGTGGAGATTGCATTTTTTATATCCAATCATCAGAAAATTTTCCAAATTTTAATTTTTGGTAGAAATCGGTTCAAGTTAAGTAAACTTAATGATAAGGGGCCTCATTCTTATTGCCGAGTCTGAACGGCGTGCCGCAGAGCGATACTTCTTCTGGGAGAAGTTTGTACATGGCAAAGTATCTCACACATGTCGCCAGCATTGAGAGAGGATAACCACCGCCATTTTTTTCTGATGTCTTCGCCAGGTTTCGAACCCTGACGTTCAGCGTTACACGCGGACTTTCGTATTAGCAATCTGGAAAATGAGTTCCAAATAATCATGGTAAGCAAGTTTTGTTGGCCCACGGTTTGCTAAGGGATCCGTCACTGTTTTGTTAATATTATTACATCAATTATTTATGTACCTTAGTCGTCTATGTATGATTACCTGAGATGCAAAAGAATATAAGAAATAAAATATAAGAAAGTCAACAATGCCATACGTTAAAAACAATATGAATACTTCCATGTAAGCAAAACACATCAAATGTGTTTTAAACCCATCCAATATCCAATCCATACGCCTTAGCCTATTACCCCTATGCCATTGGGTCCCATTGGCTACCAATTCACTTAGGCTTTATGTTATGCTTCTTTGCATTTTACCTTATGCCAATTATGTTTCTCATGTTATCCTTGTCCATAAAAATTTCGGTTTTGATTTTCCATTTGTTTTGCCCAAAATCCATCGAAGCGCATAAGTTTCGTGTTGGGCCTTATTGAATTTGGCTTCACCCAAATTGGTCCTACATGTAACATATTTTCTTGCTAACCTAAATTAATACAGTCGCTTAATTCTGTTTTTGTCATGCTTCAATTGATTTCTTGGTACGAAACGATGCGGGTAAAACCCATAATTGTTTCAATAAAGTCAATTTGTTATGTTTGCAATAAATCCACTGACCATATGTGGGTTGAAAAACACACACACACACACAACATTTGACTGTAGGCACGTGTATTAGTGTGTGTGTGTGGATATGTGGGTGGGTAAAAAGGTAAGAAATGTTGAGGCGTAAAAGGCCACAAGAAATACAAATGGTGGCGTATTAGTATTTCGTTCATCATTGAATTTTATTAATCATACGCATCATAAAATTTCCAAATTTATTATTTGTAGGCAATATTTTTGTTATGGCCAAAAGCACTGTTGCCATGAACTGTTGTTTCTTTGTAAAAGAAAACTTGGTGTAATTGGAGTTTTGCTAAAAATAGTTACTAAGTCTGTGTTTATAAAGACTTGCATGGCTGTTTATCTATCAGCCTTTATATGAATACTAGCTGGACAGGGTCCGCTCCGATGCGCCTTCTTTCACTCTATCATCTGAGCCCTATACTGGCACGGTCAGGACATATGTTCTGTTTTGGGGTGCTGTTAGGGTCTTTCAGATATTTCGCTCCAATGTGGATATCATTTTAGTGCTCTATTCCCAAATATTTTTCACTTGAGCCTTATATTGCTATGGTCGGTAAATATATGCAGTATGGAGGTGTTTTTGGGGGTGAGGTGGAAGCCAACATATCAGATTCGTGCTCTAGTCTCAAATATATTTCATTTGAGCCCCATATTGTCATTAAAGATTTATGTTTCCATTTGACGAGCCTTGGAGGTGGTGCAGCCCCCTCGACTTCCCACCTTAAATAAGGATACCAAATTTCTCTTTTTAAGTTATTATAAACACTCTTAATTTCGCTTAAATCGCCCCACCCAGCTCCGAGATCTGGCTTTAAAAATAGGGTAAGGGTAAGGGTAAAGGTAAAGGTAAGGGAACGGTAAGGGTAAGCGTAAGCGTAAGCGTAAGGGTAAGGGTAAGGGTAAGGGTAAGGGTAAGGGTAAGGGTAAGGGTAAGGGTAAGGGTAAGGGTAAGGGTAAGGGTAAGGGTAAGGGTAAGGGTAAGGGTAAGGGTAAGGGTAAGGGTAAGGGTAAGGGTAAGGGTAAGGGTAAGGGTAAGGGTAAGGGTAAGGGTAAGGGTAAGGGTAAGGGTAAGGGTAAGGGTAAGGGTAAGGGTAAGGGTAAGGGTAAGGGTAAGGGTAAGGGTAAGGGTAAGGGTAAGGGTAAGGGTAAGGGTAAGGGTAAGGGTAAGGGTAAGGGTAAGGGTAAGGGTAAGGGTAAGGGTAAGGGTAAGGGTAAGGGTAAGGGTAAGGGTAAGGGTAAGGGTAAGGGTAAGGGTAAGGGTAAGGGTAAGGGTAAGGGTAAGGGTAAGGGTAAGGGTAAGGGTAAGGGTAAGGGTAAGGGTAAGGGTAAGGGTAAGGGTAAGGGTAAGGGTAAGGGTAAGGGTAAGGGTAAGGGTAAGGGTAAGGGTAAGGGTAAGGGTAAGGGTAAGGGTAAGGGTAAGGGTAAGGGTAAGGGTAAGGGTAAGGGTAAGGGTAAGGGTAAGGGTAAGGGTAAGGGTAAGGGTAAGGGTAAGGGTAAGGGTAAGGGTAAGGGTAAGGGTAAGGGTAAGGGTAAGGGTAAGGGTAAGGGTAAGGGTAAGGGTAAGGGTAAGGGTAAGGGTAAGGGTAAGGGTAAGGATAAGGGTAAGGGTAAGGGTAAGGGTAAGGGTAAGGGTAAGGGTAAGGGTAAGGGTAAGGGTAAGGGTAAGGGTAAGGGTAAGGGTAAGGGTAAGGGTAAGGGTAAGGGTAAGGGTAAGGGTAAGGGTAAGGGTAAGGGTAAGGGTAAGGGTAAGGGTAAGGGTAAGGGTAAGGGTAAGGGTAAGGGTAAGGGTAAGGGTAAGGGTAAGGGTAAGGGTAAAAAAATTTCATAAAAATCGGTTCTGCCGTTTTGGAGTCTATACGGAACAGGCGAACAAACAAAGAGCAATAATTTCATTTTTATACCCTCCACCATAGGATGGGGGTATACTAATTTCGTCATTCTGTTTGTAACTTCTCGAAATATGCGTCTAAGACCCCATAAAGTATATATATTCTTGATCGTCATGACATTTTAAGTCGATCTAGCCATGTCCGTCCGTGTGTCTGTCGAAAGCACGCTAACTTTGAAGGAGTAACGCGAGCAGCTTGAAATTTGCACAAATACTTCTTATTAGTGTAGGTCAGTTGGGATTGTAAATGGGCCAAATCGATTCATAACCTGATATAGCTGCCATATAAACCGATCTTGGGTCTTGACTTCTTGAGCCTCTAGAGGATGCAATTCTTATCCGATTCTATTGAAATTTTACACGTAGTGTTTTGGTATCACTTCCAACAACCACACAAAGTATGGTTTAAATCGGTCCATAAACTGATATAGCTGCACATATAAGCCGATCTTGGGTCTTGACTTCTTGAGCCGCTAGAGGGCGCAATTCTCATCCGATTTGGCTGAAAATTTGCACGAAGTGTTTTATTACGACTTCCAACAACTGTGCTCAGCATGGCGCAATCGGATAACAACCGACGACTTCAAATGCGATCCATGGTGAAAGGTTTATAAGATTCGGCCCGGCCAAATTTAGCACGCTCTTACTTGTTACATAATAGAAGAAGAAGATGAAATCACGACGGCCAACCCTTCCATTTAAAGCTGTTTTCCGATGCCTCGTTCATTCTGTCTCCATGGTATGTAAAACAAAAATGTTTAAAGCAACAGTTTTTACCCCTGGGAGCACCATGAACTATCATCCAGCATTCTGGTTTCTAAAAATGACTCTGATTTCAAAAGTTGTGTCAACAATTACAATTCCAAATTTTTATATGAATTCAATTTTGTCTAAAAAATGCAAAAAAAAACACCCTCCAATCGAATTAACAAAACTACAATATATATGCCAACCCTAAGCAAGATTTTTTTGCCGCAAATGCTCAAAATCGATTAAAACATCATATTCAAGCTCTATGCTAAACTTTTGGGGCAAATTCAGTTCTAAAACTGTAGTTACTCTCCCCCCCGCCCCAAAACAAAATTCAAGCCTCCGTAGACTGATGCTTCAGCAGAGTTTTAGTGAGGGATTTTTTTTTTTCAACATTTTCGTTTTGTTTTAACCATATCGTTAACTTTGCCATGCCATAACATATTTTAAGGTATGCAATGTGGCGGAGGAATAGAGCATGACCAGCATGCCCACATTTTTGCGGTTTAAAGTTCAATGAGAAAATTGTTCAACGCCATGGCGGTGGAGGAGTGATAAAACAAAAAAACACATACACACACAAACTTTGGGCAAGGAAGAGAGCACAAAAATTTATTCAACTACAAAAAAAGCTGGGCAAAAGCATCGAAAAATTAAACTAATAAAAAAGTACGCACACATTTTTATTACAAGCAGAGTTTGGGGGTAAATTCTCGTTTAGGTTGTTTTTGCTAGCACTTGTGGGATTTTTTTTCTTCTTTCTCTTGAATGGCAATAACATTAAATCTTTTTCTACAAAGTTGGAATATTTTCGATATTCTGCCCCAAGAATCGAATATTTGTTCACACTACACGGAGGCTATTATGGTGGTCATGATTGAGCATTGGCTGGTATGATAATAAACTTTACCAGTAAAATTAGATATAAGGTTTCCATTTAGGAGGCCCTGGACATAGTCACATACAAAGCCTTGTGTGTTATTTCGAATTCGTAAAATGTGACTGAACTTGTGCAAACTGTTCTGTGGGCCACCCTGTTTTTAAAATGCTCAAAAGGATATACCTCAATGATGTTTTTACTAAGTCGAATCGATGCAGACTTACTTTTTGAATCGAGCTGGTAATGTTCTTCTGTCTGTCCTTCCGTCAGTTGTCTCCCACTATGTAGGTTTTCGAAAGGTCGCATTTGCTCGACTCTAATCCATACTTACAAACTTGTTGTACATCCCTAATTGCCTTTTACTCAATGGTCTTTTCCACTTTCCTCTTGTTCCACTATATGCTCTCAATTTTTACTAACAAGCGTCAGCTGTGAATAACAAACCATGGAAACTTCATCGAACTCTACTAAAAATGCCATACATACATGCGAAAGAAATTGTGTCTGTATTTGATTTTCACTAATCTTAGACGGCTGCATGTTCTTTTAATGTATGTGTGAAAAAGCATTAAGTATGGGTTAGAATCTTGGTGTATTTCCCCCGTAGGTAATGTGATTGAGACGAAAGTACTTTGGAAAAGTCCATTCTCGAGACAATCGGTAATTTAAAAGGTCTGCTGGGTGTGGAGAATATTATTTTGTGGTTTACCAGTTGCAAATGTTTAATGCAAGAGAGAGGGGAACTTCACTTGTTATTATAGACAGAGATGGTAAAACATGAGAAACAAGTAAAAGCGTGCTAAGTTCGGCCGGGCCGAATCTTATATACCCTCCACCGTGGATCGCATTTGTCGAGTTCTTTTCCCGGCATCTCTTCTTAGGCAAAACAGGATATAAGAAAAGATATTAAGATATGGTCCAGTTTGGACCACAATTAAATTATATTTATATTGGAGACTTGTGTAAAATGTCAGCCAATTCGAATAAGAATTGCGCTCTTTGTGGGCTCAAGAACTAAATAGAGAGATCGATTTATATGGGAGCTGTATCGGGCTATAGACCGATACAGACCATAATAAACACGAATGTTAATGGTCATGAGAGAATCCGTCGTACAAAATTTCAGGCAAATCGGATAATAATTGCGACCTCTGGAGGCTCAAGAAGTCAAGATCCCAGATCGGTTTATATGGCAGCTATATCAGGTTATGGACCGATTTGAACCATACTTGACACAGTTGTTGGATATCATAACAAAACACGCCGTGCAAAATTTCATTCCAATCGGATAAGAATTTTCACTCAAGAGGCTCAAGAAGTCAAGACCCAAGATCGGTTTATATGGCAGCTATATCAGGTTATGAAACGATTTGAACCATACTTGGCACAGTTGTTGGATATCATAACAAAACACGTCGTGCAAAATTTCATTCCAATCGGATAACAATTGCGCACTCTAGAGGCTCAAGAAGTCAAGACCCCAGATCGGTTTATATGGCAGCTATATCAGGTTATGGACCGATTTGAACCATACTTGACACAGTTGTTGGATATCATAACAAAACACGTCGTGCAAAATTTCATTCCAATCGGATAAGAATTTTCACTCAAGAGGCTCAAGAAGTCAAGACCCAAGATCGGTTTATATGGCAGCTATATCAGGTTATGGACCGATTTGAACCATACTTGGTACAATTGTTGGATATCATAACAAAACACGTAAATCTAAATTTCATCCCAATCGGATAAGAATTGCGCACTCTAGAGGCTCAAGAAGTCAAGATCCAAGATCGGTTTATATGGCAGCTATAACAAAACATGGACCGATATGGCCTATTTATAATACCAACCGACCTGCACTAATTAGAAGTATTTGTGCAAAATTTCAAGCGATTAGCTTTACTCCTTCGGAAGTTAGCGTGCTTTCGACAGACAGACGGACGGACATGGCTAGGGTCTAGGGTCTTTATGGGGTCTCATACAAATACTCCGAGTAGTTACAAACAGAATGACGAAATTAGTATACCCCCCATCCTATGGTGGAGAGTATAACAAGTAAAAAGGCGTTAAGTTCGGCCGGGCCGAATTTTGGATACCCACCCTTCGCGAAAATCCAGTGAAAAAAGCATAGCTTATGGCCCCCTATGTTCCGATTTGGACCAAATACTAATAAGTACAAGTCATTGTTCAATTGTGTATAACAAAATATTGGTATTTTCAGTAGCTATATCAAAAATTAACCAATTTGACATCCATATATTACATGGATGTCGAAAAGCGTAACATACGTCACTGTGTCAAATTTCAGGGAAATCGGATTATAAATGCGCCTTTTATGGGGCCAGAACTTAAAACCGAGATATCGGTCTAAATGGCAGTTGTATCCAAATCTGGACCGATTTCTTCCAAGTTGCCAAAAAATGTCAAGGAGCCTAATTTCGGCGAAAACGGAAAATAAATGCGCCTTTTATAGGCTCAAAACGTAAAATCGAGAAATCGGTCTATATGACAGCTATATCCAAATCTAGACCGGTTTGTGCCATATTGCAGAAATATGTCGAAGGGGCTTAACACGACTCACTGTCCCAAATTTCGGCGACATCGAATAATAAATGCGCCTTTTATGGGCCCAAAACCTTAAATCGAGAGATCGGTCTATATGACAGCTATATCCAAATCTGGACCGATCTAGACCAAATTGAAGAAGGATGTCGAAAGGCCTAACACAATTCACTCTCCCAAATTTCGGCGACATCGGACAATAAATGGACATTTTATAGGCCCAAAACCTTAAATCGAAAGATCGGTCTATATGGCAGATTTATCCAAATCTAGACCGATCTGGGCCAAATTGCAGAAATATATTAAGGGGCCTAATACTACTCAATGTCCCATATTACGGCGAAGTCGGACAATAAATTTACCTTTTTTGGACCCAAAACCTTATATCGACAAATCGGTCTATATGGCAGCTATATCCAAAGCCATGCCCATCTGTCTGTCTGTAAAAAGCACGCCAATTCTCGAAAGAGAAAAGCTAGGCGCTAAAAATTTTGCACAAATACTTTTTATTAGTGTAGGTCAGTTGGGATTGTTAAAGGGCCAAATCGGTGTATGTCTTGATATAGCTGCCATATAAACCGATCTTGGGTCTTGACTTTTTGAGCCTCTAGAGGGCGCAATTCTCGTCTGATTTGACTAAAATTTGCAGGTCGTGTTTTGGTATCACAACTGTTCTAAGTACGCTTCA
Source organism: Stomoxys calcitrans (assembly GCF_963082655.1). Taxonomy (NCBI): domain Eukaryota; kingdom Metazoa; phylum Arthropoda; class Insecta; order Diptera; family Muscidae; genus Stomoxys; species Stomoxys calcitrans. The sequence continues at coordinate 63,656,158 of NC_081554.1, read as the reverse complement.
TATCGGTTCATAACCTGATAAAGCTGCCATATAAACCGATCTTGGGTCTTGACTTCTTCAGCTTTTAGAGGGCGCAATTCTTATCCGACTTGGCTGTAATTTTGCAAGTGTTGTTATCACTACCAACAACTGTGCTTAGTATGGTTCAAATCGGTTCATAACCTGGCTGACTTCTTCAACCGCTAGAGGGCGCAATTTCGACCCAATTTGGCTCAATTTATTATGAAGTGTTTTATGATGACCACTAAGTGGGACGAAGGATGGAGACTTCTCTCCGACTGAAGCAGTATGTCATGATTACCTTCGTGGATATCGGGACGTTTTTAATAATATTGAAATAGGATCTATAATTACCGATCTGAACCTCATGGGAGTCTAACCAAATATCTTCCAACGGGGAATGTTCTCGACGATTCTCTGAAACTTCAAAGTCCTATTGGATCTAAACGCATATGGCATGAAATATTGGGTTGCCCAAAAAGTAATTGCGGATTTTTCATATAGTCGGCGTTGACAAATTTTTTCACAGCGTGACTCTGTGATAGCATTTTTTCTTCTTTCAGTTATCAGCTGTTACTTTTAGCTTGCTTTAGAAAAAAAGTGTAAAAAAAGTATATTTGATTAAAGTTCATTCTAAGTTTTATTTAAAATGCATTTACTTTTTGGGCAACCCAATACATTGCCAAGTGGACGATATAAAATCACTAATAATCGAAAAAAAAACTTGACTACCATTAGCACCAAGACTATTCTGGGGCAAGTTTCTGTCGATTATAAGTGATTTTTGGTTCCCCTCTCTGGACGAAATGGTCTGTAACGGTCTAGGGAGACGAAATACTTAGGCCTAGTTTTTGATTCCAAACTTTTCTTGAAAATGATTACGGAGAAAAGATGTCGAAATTCACTTTGCGCTTTCCACTTCACACTGGATAGAAAGACTCGAACCAGAAAGTTTGGAAAGGTTCATATGCTAGTAGCACACGAGCAAAAAGATCAACACCTTAGGCCAGTATAGTGATCGCCATTACGAAGGAGGACCGGCCACAGTTCTATTCTGGATATTATAGATGCCAAGGGGGTAGGATGAAGAAGGTGTCATATAACCCGGAACCAAAACCATTTTAAGATAAGGTTGCAGGAGGATGGAATGGCTTCAAATTGGCCAAAATTCAATCAAAAAATCCTTAAAATTTTTCTCACTATGGAAATTTGATATTGGCTGTATCTCCTAAACTATGCCTCCAAAGAGCGAAATGGGTCTTAATTCGTGATTCCATCCAGATTTTTAAAATTTCATCGAAAATCCCTCAAACATCGACTCTTCACTATGGAAATTTTTTAATTGGCTGTATCTCCTAAACTAAGAGTCGTAGAGGGAAATGGGTTTTTATTCGTGACTCCTCCTAAAATTTTAAAAATTTCAACGAAAATCCCTCAAAAATATAATTTTCATTATGGAAATTTTAAATCAACTGTTTCTTCTAAACTATGCCTCCTAGAGCGAAATGGGCCTTAATTCTAAAATTCACAATTTTATTGAAATTCCATCAAAAATCTAATTTCACTATGGACATTTCAAATTGGCTGTATCTCCTAAGCTATGCGTCCTTCAGGGAAATAGGTCATAACTCGTGACTCCTACCAAAATTTTAAAATTTAATCGAAAATCGCTTAAAAATCGAATTTTCTCTATGGAAATCTTAAATTGGCTGTATCTTCTAAACTAGGCCCTTAATTCGTGACTCCGCCAAAATTTCATCGAAAATTCCTCAAAAATGGAATTTTTACTATGGAAATTTTTTATTGTCTGTAACTTCTAAACTCATTGTCCTAGAGGGAAATGGGCTTTAATTCGTGATTCCCAAAATTCCCAAAAATTCGAAATTACATTTAAAATCCATCGGAAATCGAATTCTCAATAAAGTAATTTAAAATTGGCTATATCATCTTAACTATGCCTCCCAGGGAAAATTGGCTTTAATTCGTGACCACATTCTACTCCATTGTCTACTCCTGCACTTAGGCACTTAGGTGGGGACACTGTACCAGACATGAACCAATTTTGGGGAGTCGCATGGAAAACAAAGATTTTGTAAGTAGCACGTAATTCCTAACTTAGGTTTTCTTTTTCGAGATTACTTTTTTTTGTATTTACAGCGCACAACATGCCGATTACTGGCTTTGGTGTATGTCCATAGTGGCATGGGGCGGATTAATATCTGCACCCTCTTTTCAACCTAACCTACTCCTGCATGAGTATAATCAGTAGGAAGTGATGACATACTGTGGCACTGTGGCAGGGAAGACTTGCTCTAGGGAGTTTAAAACTGTCCAAAAACTGGCCTGCCTCTGCAATACAGGAGTCATGAAATCCAGAGAGATATGGAACCGATTCTCAATATGCATTCTATTGAGGTCTATATTTGGGAACTGCCCTACCAGAGTTGTGTTGGGGCTAAGGGAGCTCGCATGTTGCAAATAGACTGGTGCGGTTCCATTCTAGATACTAAAGATGCGGAGAATAGATGGAAGTAGGTCTCAGACCACCGCGTGCGTTTTGTAGTGGGATCTTAAGGAAAAAAATTTATTTGAACAGTTTGGTGGTGCTTAAGAGCGAGGTCGAAATGAATGACACAAACAAAAAACTCCATGTTCATGGCATAATGATAAATTGTGTTCCAGGATACATCGGTAAAAGAGGAAATGAGAAGGACAACGAATATGCCAGGAAGATATAGCTGCCTTATAGACCGATCTTCCAATTTGTGGTTTTAATCCAATAAAAAGCGGATTTGTTGACCGATTACGCTGGAACAACTTGTATAAGAGTTCTTGGGACCTGAATCAAATATGATCCAGATCAGTCCCTATTTGCATATTACTATGGATGTGGTAGTGGAGTTGTTATTAAAGAGGATGGTTAATTTATCCATGGTGGTGGGTATCGAAAGTTCGGCACGGCCGAACTGTTTAGTCATCATTCCAATTTTCGTCCGGAATTTTGTGATTGACTTCCAACATTTATGCCAATTACATACCCAATCGGCCCAAAACCCGGAGAACTTGCCCAACTCGATTTATATTGGAGATTGTATAAGATTTTGTCCAGCCGAACTCCACGTTTGTATACTCATCCTTGTTATTTTTAGTTCCTACTAAGCTAATGATGTGCCCACATTCTCAATGAACCATGTTGATGGCTGTACTTGCTGTATTTTATAATTAAAACATTCTATCACGTAACCAGCAATACAAATTATTTACACAATTTTACCACCCAGTGGGAGTTTTCTTATGCCTTAAAAATTACAGAGTTTAGAAAACACCGCATGTGTTGTTAGTTGGTGTTCTCTGGAAGTTCTTTTTGAGCCAGTGGCCAACCTTCTGTGTGTATGAAAAGTCATAATGCACCATAATGCAATTAAAGTTGTTGCTCCACCCTAATAATGGGTCTTTAAAGAAACCGAAAACGCCAACTCTATCCTTTGACATACATAAAGCGGTAGTGTAATTTACATCAAGTAAAGAGCTATGGATTGTCGTGAATGCTCTGCCCTATATTTGGTTTCGCAAGTCCCTAATGGCGTTAGTTAACCATAGTCCAACAACCAAAGAGGTGTTAAGAATTTAAATGCTTGTCGTTTTGATAAGCCTGTGTCATGAGAAACTTTAGGGGTTTAAAAGAGAGCTGAATTTTGTCATGTAATTCGTTGGAAATTGGCATCATACACGACAAAAATGGAAAGTTAAGGAATATGAACAATTAGAATGAAAGTGGGTTATATTTTGATGGAGCCCATAACATGAAGAGTCATTTAAATCTCAGATTTCAAGAAGGTTTAAATATATTGGGTTGCCCAAAAAGTAATTGCGGATTTTTCATATAGTCGGCGTTGACAAATTTTTTCACAGCTTGTGACTCTGTAATTGCATTCTTTCTTCTGTCAGTTATCAGCTGTTACTTTTAGCTTGCTTTAGAAAAAAAGTGTAAAAAAAATATATTTGATTAAAGTTCATTCCAAGTTTTACTAAAAATGCATTTACTTTCTTTTAAAAAATCCGCAATTACTTTTTGGGCAACCAATAATTCAGCTATAACTTATCTGGCCACCTTAAACTTGAATTCTTCATAAAATATCTAAAGCGCAATATTTAATGCCTAACAAACACTAACTTGCTTTCTTACAACCTTCGCAAGTTTCTTATGGATTTTCTTGCCTGCTATGAAAGCTCCATTACTTTGGCACTAATTTGATGCACAGCACAAGTCCTTAATATTGTATTTCCTTCCTTTTCAAGAATATTTCATTTCAAAATTCAATCGAATTTTATCTCATTATGATTCAGGACACAGCAAAAAAAAACACAACTTTGTAAAAGGGATCGATTTACACCATGTCTCGATTTACACAAAATCTGCTTCCTGCATAAATTTTCATGCAATTTTAACGGCATTTGGCCAATCTATCCCAAAACACAGAAGAAGAAGAGCTCTCCAACGCACAGCATAATAAACTTCAAATGTTGACGTTTCTTCTTCGAATTGTATGGAAAACTGATTTCCCTTCTAATAGGAATACACTGACCAAATAAATAACAAATGTTATCCATAAAATAGTCAAGAATCAAGAAAACAACAACAGATAGCAAGCAGGAGCTATAAATCCGGAAAATTTAATAAACTGAATAAAGTAGCCAAGGATCCTTAGAAGGATACTGGGTGCAGAAGAAAAAAAAATAGTAAAGAAGGAGAAAGAAAACGCTCAATAACCACATCTACTTAATGCGATGGTTAAACCAAAGCTGTGTAAATATATATTAGCTTGGTCCTTGAGGGAAGAGAACACTTTTCGCATTATGAATGTTGGCAATATAGCATGATGAGTTGAGCGTCAGGGTTGCCAGAGGCAAACAAATCTTTCTAGCAATTTTGTAAAAATAGATAATCTATTGTATTAAAGTCAAAGTGTGATTGTTTGTCTGCCTGTTTACTCCGTAAAGACTCGAAAACTAATCTGAACCGAAATTTTCATAGATTGTGTGGTATGGTCCAAGAGGAAGGGCAAGCCCTCCCTCTTTAAACAAAAGCACCACCTATAACAAAAAGTGAGCCGATCGAGCCAATATGAACAAGTAAAAAGGCGTTAAGTTCGGCCGGGCCGAGCTTTGGATACCCACCACCTCGGGCATATATGTAAACCACCTTTCATCAAAATCCGGTGAAAATTGCATACCTTATGGTCCATAGCAGTTATATCGAAATATGTTCCGATTTGGACCAAATACTAATAAGTTCAAGTCATTGTTTTATTGTGCATAACAAAATATTGGTTTGAAAATAAACCGATCTGAACCATATACGAGACGGACGTCGAAAAGCCTAACATAAGTCACTGTGTCAAATTTCAGTGAAATCGGGTTATAAATGCGCCTTTTATGGGGCCAAAACTTAAAATCGAGAGATTGGTCTATATGGCAGTTATATCCAAATCTAAAACGATCTGGGCCATATTGAAGAAGGACAACGAAGGGCCCAACACTACTCATTGTCCAAAATTTTGGCAAAATCGGACAATAAATGCGCCTTCTAAGGGCGCAAGACTTTCAATCGAGAGATCGTTCTATACGGCAGGTATATCCAAATCTGAACCGATCTGGGCCAAATTTCAGAAAGATGTCGAAGGGCCCAACACAACTCACTGTCCCAAATTTCAGCAAAATCGGATAACAAATGTGGCTTTTATGGAGCTAAGACCCCAAATCGGAGGATCAGTTTATATGGCAGCTATATCCAAATCTGAACCGAGTTAAATTGACGAAGAATGTCTAAGGGCCCAACACAACTCACTGTCCCAAATTTTAGCAAAATCGGATAATAAATGTGGCTTTTATGGAGCTAAGACCCCAAATCGGAGAATCAGTCTATATGGCAGCTATATCCAAATCTGAACCGGTCTGAGTTAAATTGACGAAGGATGTCGAAGGGCCTGACACAACTCACTGTCCCAAATTTTAGCAAATTTGGATAATAAATGTGGCTTTTATGGACCTAAGACCCAAAATCGGTGGATCGGTCTATATGGCAGCTATATCCAAATCTGAACCGATCTGAGGCAAATTAACGAAGGATGTCGAAGGGCCTAAGACAACTCACTGTCCCGAATTTCAGCAAAATCGGATAATAAATGTGGCTTTTATGGGCCTAAGACCCTAAATCAGCCGATCGGTCTATATGGGGGCTATATCAAGATATAGTCCGATATAGCCCATCTTCGAACTTTGCCTGCTTATGGACAAAAAAAGAATCTGTGCAAAATTTCAGCTCAATATCTCTATTTTTGAAGACTGCAGCGTGATTTCAACGGACAGACGGATGGACATGTCTAGATCGTCTTAGATTTTTACGCTGATCAAGAATATATATACTTTATAGGGTCGAAAATGGATATTTCGTTGTGTTGCAAACGGAATGACAAAATGAATATACCCCCATCCTTCAGTTGTGGGTATAAAAACAAATGAAAAGTACTTGGCAGTAAAACGCCTAAATTATATAAAAATGAGCGGTCAAGAGTTAGGGGGACGCCCGCCCTAAAAACCACCCTAAACGGACATTTAGCTCGATCGGGATAGTACGGGAACAATATAGAATAAGCATCTGAAATCCAAATACGGAGGCCACCGTAGCGTAGAGGTTAGCATGTCCGCCTATGACGCTGATCGCCTGGGTTCGAATCCTGGCGAGACCATCAGTAGAAATTTTTCAGCGGTGGTTTTCTCTTCCTAATGCTGGCAACATTTGTGTGGTACTATGCGATGTAAAACTTCTCTCCAAAAAAGTATCGCACTGCGGCACGCCGTTTAGACTCGGCTATAAAAAGGAGGCCCCCATATCATTGAGCTTAAACTTGAATCGGACTGCTCTCATTGATTTGTGAGAAGTTTGCCCTTGTTCCTTAGTGGAATGTTCATGGGCAAAATTTGGCATTAGGACGCAGGAGGTTAAAAAAAAATTTGCAGATAAATGTGTCCTTAAAAAACTAAAAATAAATTCTGCTCAAATTTTGTTAGGAAAATCCCCAAAATACCCATTTTGGGCAAAGACAGTTTCCACATCGGTCTTTTTGTAGTAAATCTGCTGTGCAGACTACAAATATTGTTAGGCGCAAAAAATTGTTTGCACTAGGGGACATATGGAGTAAAAAACGTGTGTCCAAATGGAGAAGATGGGCATTGGAATTTGAGATCTAGAGGGGTTTTTCCAATTTTTTAATAAAAAATTTCCTACTTTGAAGAACATATATCACATGTTTAAGTGGACATATCTTGTTCAGTTGAAAATCAACTATAGTATGTCCTTTTCACAAATAAAAAATAAAAAATCATCAATGAAAATACTTTTTGGCCAAAAAATGCAAAAAAATACACTTCTTCACATTTTTATACCCACCACAAATGGATGGGGGCATACTAATCCAGTCATTTCGTTTGTAACACCTCGAAATATTGATTCGAGACCCAACAAAGTATATATCTTCTTGATCGTCCGTACGTCCGACCGTCTGTCGAAATCACGTAGCGGTCGAACGCGTAAATCTAGCCGTTTGAAATTTTGCACAGATATTGAATATTGATCGGTTCAGATTAAGATGTAGCTCCCATATAAACCGTTCTTCAGATTTGATTTTTTAAGCCCATGTTAGATAAAATGTTTTCCGATTTGGCGAAAATTTTGCATGCATTGTTCTGTTACGACTTTCAATAACTGTGCCTAGTACAGGTCCCGTATAAACCGATCTCTGGATTTGACTTCTTGAACACTTGGAAGCCACAATTTCTGTTTGGCTGAAATTTTGCACATAGTGTTCTCCTATGACTTCCAATAACTGTGATAAGTACGTTTCAAATCGGACTATAACCTGATATAGCTCCAATATAAACCGATCTCCCGATTTGACTTCTTGAGTCTCTGGATGCCGCAGCGGTCAATAATCTGATATAGCTCCCATATAAACCGATCTCCCGATTTGACCTCTTGAACTCCAAAGAGCCGCAATTTTTGTCTGATTTGGCTGAAATTGTACATGCAGTGTTCTGTTACGACTTCCTATACCTGTGACAAGTACGGTCCAAATCGGTCTATAACCCTTGCTCCCATATAAACCGATCTACCATTTGACTCTTGAGCCTTTACAAGCCGTAATTTTTGTCGGATTTGGCTGGATCGGCTACAACTTTCAACAACTTTGCCACAAACGGTTCGCTAAGTATGGCTCAAATCAGTCCATAACCTGATATAGCTGTCATTTAAACAGATCTGGGGACTTGACTTCGTGAGCTTCTAGAGGGTGTAATTCCTATCCGATTCGGCTGAAATTTTGTAAGACTTATTTTATTCTTACTTTCAACAACTGTGTCAAATAAGGTTCAAATCGGTTCATAACCGGATATAGCTGCCATACAAACCGATCTTGGGTCTTGACTTCGTAAGCCTCTAGAGGTCGCAATTATTATCCGATTGCAATGAAATTTTGTACGACGGATCCTCTCATGACCATCAACATACCATCAACATACGTGTCGGTCTATAGCTCGATACACCTCCCATATAAATCGTTCTCTCTATTTCACTTCTTGAGCCCCCAAAGGGCTCAATTCTTCTTCGAATTGGCTGACATTTTACACAGGTCTCCAACATATAATTTAATTGTGGTCCAAAACGGACCATATCTTGATATCGCTTTAATAGCAGAGCAAATCTTTTCTTATATCCTTTTTGCCTAAGAAGTGATGCCGGGAAAAGAACTCAACAAATGCAATCCATGGTGGAGGGTATATAAGATTCGGCCTGGCCGAACTTAGCACGCTTTTACTTGTTTTTATGATTTCCAAAGACTGTGCTTATGGTCTAAATCGGTCCATAACCTGATATAGCTGTCATATGAGCCGATCTTGGGTCTTGACTTCTTGAGCCTCTAGCGTGCGCAATTCTTATCCGATTGCACATAGTATTTTATTATGATATCCAACAATTGTGTCAAGTATGGTTTGCAAGGTTTGGTTTGGTAGGTATGGTTTATTCTTACTTTCAACAACTGTGTCAAATAAGGTTCAAATCGGTTCATAACCTGATATAGTTGCCATATAAACCGATCTGGGATCTTGACTTCTTGAGCCTCTAGAGGTCGCAATTATTATCCGATGTGCCTGAAATTATGTACGACGGATCCTCTCATGACCATCAACATACGTGTTTATTATGGTCTGAATCCGTCTATAGTCTGATACAGCTCCCATATTAATCGATCATTCTATTTTACTCCTTGAGCCCCCAAAGAACGCAATTCTTATTCGAATTGACTGACATTTCACACAGGTCTCCAACATATAATTTAACTGTGGTCCGAACCGGACCATATCTTGATATCGCTCTAATAGCAGAGCAAATCTTGTCCGTCCGTCCATCCTTCTGTCGAAATCACGATTGAGGTCGAACGCGTAAAGCTAGCCGCTTGAATATTTGCAGAGGTATTGAATATCGATGTAGGTCATTGGAGATTCCAAATGGGCCATATCGGTTCAGATTTAGATATAGCTCCCATATAAGCCGGAAGCAGCAATTTCGTTTTTACGTGCAACAACTGTGCTAAGTACCTCCAAATCGGTCAAGAACATGATATAGCTCCCATATATGCCGATCTCCCGATTTGACTTCTCGAGCCCCTGGAAGCCGCAATTTTTGTCAGATTTGTCTGAAATTTTGCAGATTGTGTTCTGTTGTGACTTCCAAACACTGTGTCAAATCGGTCTATAACCTGATGTAGCTCCCATATAAGCCGATCTCCCGATTTGACTTCTCGAGCCCCATTGTTCTGCTACTGTGGAGGCCACCGTAGCGCAGAGGTTAGTATGTCCGCTTATGACGCTGAACGGCTGGGTTCGAATTCTGGCTTGACCAACAGAAAAAATTTTCAGCGGTGGTTTTCCCCTCCTAATGCTGGCAACATTTGTGAGGGACTATGCCATGTTAAACTTCTCTCAAAGAGGTGTCGCACTGCGGCACGCCGTTCGGACTCGGCTATAAAAAGGAGGCCCCTTATCATTCCGTTTAAACTTGAATCGGACTGCACTCATTGATATGTGAGAAGTTTGCCCCTGTTCCTTAGTGGAATGTTCATGGGCAAAATTGGCAAAATTGTTCTGCTGTGACTTCCAAGAACTGCGCCAAGTACGGCCCAAATCTGTCTATAACCAGATACAGCTCCCATATTTTAGCAGAATCCATGGTGGTGGGTTCCAAAGATGCGGCCCGGCCGAACTAAGCATGCTTTTTTTGCATTTATCGGTTGAGGTTCGATCTCACGGATATTCTTCTTGACCCTCTAGAGCGCAATTTCTAACCAAGCATATATAAAATCCATGACATTGTAACCTTCCATTATTCTTTATACCCTACACCACTACTGTGGTACAGGGTATTATAACTTAGTGAATTTGTTTGTAACACCCAAAAGGATGAGAGATAGACCCATTGACAAGTATACCGATCGACTCAGAATCACTTTCTGATTCGATCTAGCTATGTCCGTCTGTCTGTCCGTCCCTTTGTCTGTCCGTCTGTCCATGTTAAATTGTGTACAAAGTACAGGTAGCAGTTTTCATCCTTTCATCTTAAAATTTGGTACACATATGTTTTTCGGCCTAGAAACGAAGCCTATTGAATATGGAAAAAATCGGTTCAGATCTGGGCATAGCTCCCATGTATATGTTCGTCCGATTTTCAGTAATAATGCAATAAAATTTTCATTTGTTAACCGATTCTCTCGAAATTTGGCATGAAGGATTTTTTTACGACTCTAGGCATTACTGGCGACTTTCATGGAAATCGGTTCAGATTTAGATAAAGCTCTCATATATATATATCGCCCGATTTTAACTTCTAGAGTCACAGCAAGCGCATTTATTGACCCATCTTGCCAATATTTTTCAAAACGCTTTCCTAGACGACAACCACAATATACATAGTGTGTGGTCAAAATCGGTTCAGATTTAGATATAGCTCCCATATATATGTTCGCCCGATTTTCAGTAATAATGAAAGAAAATCGTCATTTGTATACCGATTCTCTCGAAATTTGGCAGGAAAGATTTTTTTACGATTCTCGGCATTACTGGTGACTTTCATGGAAATCGGTTCAGATTTAGATATAGCTCTCATATATATATATCGCCCGATTTTTTCTTCTAGAGTCACAGCAAGCGCATTTATTGACCTATCTTGCCAAAATTTTGCAAAACGCCTCCCTAGAGGACTGCCACAGTATCTGAGGAGATTGCTCGAAATCGGTTCAGATTTAGATATAGCTCCCATATATATGTTCGTCCGATTTCCAGTAATATTGTAATTAAATGGTCATTTGTTAACCGATTCTATCGAAATTTTGCATGAAGGATTTTCTTATGACTCTCAATATAACTGGTGAATTTAATGGAAATCGGTTCAGATTTAGATATAGCTCCCATATATAAAGGGTGATTTTTTTGAGGTTAGGATTTTCATGCATTAGTATTTGACAGATCACGTGGGATTTCAGACATGGTGTCAAAGAGAAAGATGCTCAGTATGCTTTGACATTTCATCATGAATAGACTTACTAACGAGCAACGCTTGCAAATCATTGAATTTTATTACCAAAATCAGTATTCGGTTCGAAATGTGTTCAAATTTTGACAAATTTTGTTCAGCGATGAGGCTCATTTCTGGTTGAATGGCTACGTAAATAAGCAAAATTGCCGCATTTGGAGTGAAGAGCAACCAGAAGCCGTTCAAGAACTGCCCATGCATCCCGAAAAATGCACTGTTTGGTGTGGTTTGTACGCTGGTGGAATCATTGGACCGTATTTTTTCAAAGATGCTGTTGGACGCAACGTTACGGTGAATGAACACATTTCGAACCGAACACTGATTTTGGTAATAAAATTCAATGATTTGCAAGCGTTGCTCGTTAGTAAGTCTATTCATAATGAAATGTCAAAGCATACTGAGCATCGTTCTCTTTGACACCATGTCTGAAATCCCACGTGATCTGTCAAATACTAATGCATGAAAATCCTAACCTCAAAAAAATCACCCTTTATGTTTGCCCTAATTTCAGTAATAATGAAAGAAAATCGTCATTTGTATACCGATTCTCTCGAAATTTGGCAGGAAAGATTTTTTTACGACTCTCTGCATTACTGGTGACTTTCATGGAAATCGGTTCAGATATAGATATAGCTCTCATATATATATCGCCCGATTTTTACTTCTAGAGTCACAGCAAGCGCATTTATTGACCTATCTTGCCAAAATTTTGCAAAACGCTTCCCTAGAGGACTGCCACAGTATCTGAGGAGATTGCTCGAAATCGGTTCAGATTTAGATATAGCTCCCATATATATGTTCGTCCGATTTCCAGTAATATTGCAATTAAATGGTCATTTGTTAAACGATTTTCTCGAAACTCGGCAGGAGGGATTTTCTCTTGACTTTTAATATTACTGGTGAATTTCATGGAAATCGGTTCAGATTTAGATATAGCTCTCATATATATATATCGCCCGATTTTTACTTCTAGAGTCACAGCAAGCGCATTTATTGACCTATCTTGCCAAAATTTTGCAAAACGCTTCCCTAGAGGACTGCCACAGTATCTGAGGAGATTGCTCGAAATCGGTTCAGATTTAGATATAGCTCCCATATATATGTTCGTCCGATTTCCAGTAATATTGTAATTAAATGGTCATTTGTTAAACGATTTTCTCGAAATTTCGCAGGAGGCATTTTCGCATGAGTCTCAATATTACTGGTGAATTTAATGGAAATCGATTCAGATTTAGATATAGTTGTCATATATATATATATTGCCCGATTTTAACTTCTGGGGTCACAGGGAGCGCATTTATTGACTCATCTTGCCAAAATTTTGCAAAACGCTTTCCTCGACGATTGCCACAGTATCTGAGGAGTTTGCTCGAAATCGGTTCAGATTTAGGTATAGCTCTCATATATATGTTCTTCCGATTTTGAGAAATATTGCAAACAAGTGCTCATTTGTTAACCGATTCTGTCGAAATTTTGCAGGAAGGATTTTCTTATGACTCTCAATGTAACTGGGGAATTTTATAGAAATCGGCCCAGATTTAGATATAGCTGCCATATATGTATATGGCCAGATTTTCACCCCAAGAGCCATTGGAAGCGCATTGTTTGACCAATCTAGCCAAAATTTTGCACAACGCTTTCCTCGACGATTGCTACATTATCTGAGAAGCTTTTCTCGAAATCGGTTCAGAAGTAGATATAGCTCCCATATATATGTTCGTCAGATTTTGGGTAATTTGCCATGATGTTGTCATTTGTCAATCGTAGTTTTTACAGTTTGGACATATTTGCTCGCCGCAGTTCATCAAAATTGGTTCAGAATTGGATATAGGTCCCACATTGGATATAGGTCCCACATCTTATGACTCTCAATATAACTGGTGAATTTAATGGAAATCGGTTCAGATTTAGATATAGCTCCCATATATAAAGGGTGATTTTTTTGAGGTTAGGATTTTCATGCATTAGTATTTGACAGATCACGTGGGATTTCAGACATGGTGTCAAAGAGAAAGATGCTCAGTATGCTTTGACATTTCATCATGAATAGACTTACTAACGAGCAACGCTTGCAAATCATTGAATTTTATTACCAAAATCAGTATTCGGTTCGAAATGTGTTCAAATTTTGACAAATTTTGTTCAGCGATGAGGCTCATTTCTGGTTGAATGGCTACGTAAATAAGCAAAATTGCCGCATTTGGAGTGAAGAGCAACCAGAAGCCGTTCAAGAACTGCCCATGCATCCCGAAAAATGCACTGTTTGGTGTGGTTTGTACGCTGGTGGAATCATTGGACCGTATTTTTTCAAAGATGCTGTTGGACGCAACGTTACGGTGAATGAACACATTTCGAACCGAACACTGATTTTGGTAATAAAATTCAATGATTTGCAAGCGTTGCTCGTTAGTAAGTCTATTCATAATGAAATGTCAAAGCATACTGAGCATCGTTCTCTTTGACACCATGTCTGAAATCCCACGTGATCTGTCAAATACTAATGCATGAAAATCCTAACCTCAAAAAAATCACCCTTTATGTTTGCCCTATTTTCAGTAATAATGAAAGAAAATCGTCATTTGTATACCGATTCTCTCGAAATTTGGCAGGAAAGATTTTTTTACGACTCTCTGCATTACTGGTGACTTTCATGGAAATCGGTTCAGATATAGATATAGCTCTCATATATATATCGCCCGATTTTTACTTCTAGAGTCACAGCAAGCGCATTTATTGACCTATCTTGCCAAAATTTTGCAAAACGCTTCCCTAGAGGACTGCCACAGTATCTGAGGAGATTGCTCGAAATCGGTTCAGATTTAGATATAGCTCCCATATATATGTTCGTCCGATTTCCAGTAATATTGCAATTAAATGGTCATTTGTTAAACGATTTTCTCGAAACTCGGCAGGAGGGATTTTCTCTTGACTTTTAATATTACTGGTGAATTTCATGGAAATCGGTTCAGATTTAGATATAGCTCTCATATATATATATCGCCCGATTTTTACTTCTAGAGTCACAGCAAGCGCATTTATTGACCTATCTTGCCAAAATTTTGCAAAACGCTTCCCTAGAGGACTGCCACAGTATCTGAGGAGATTGCTCGAAATCGGTTCAGATTTAGATATAGCTCCCATATATATGTTCGTCCGATTTCCAGTAATATTGTAATTAAATGGTCATTTGTTAAACGATTTTCTCGAAATTTCGCAGGAGGCATTTTCGCATGAGTCTCAATATTACTGGTGAATTTAATGGAAATCGATTCAGATTTAGATATAGTTGTCATATATATATATATATTGCCCGATTTTAACTTCTGGGGTCACAGGGAGCGCATTTATTGACTCATCTTGCCAAAATTTTGCAAAACGCTTTCCTCGACGATTGCCACAGTATCTGAGGAGTTTGCTCGAAATCGGTTCAGATTTAGGTATAGCTCTCATATATATGTTCTTCCGATTTTGAGAAATATTGCAAACAAGTGCTCATTTGTTAACCGATTCTGTCGAAATTTTGCAGGAAGGATTTTCTTATGACTCTCAATGTAACTGGGGAATTTTATAGAAATCGGCCCAGATTTAGATATAGCTGCCATATATGTATATGGCCAGATTTTCACCCCAAGAGCCATTGGAAGCGCATTGTTTGACCAATCTAGCCAAAATTTTGCACAACGCTTTCCTCGACGATTGCTACATTATCTGAGAAGCTTTTCTCGAAATCGGTTCAGAAGTAGATATAGCTCCCATATATATGTTCGTCAGATTTTGGGTAATTTGCCATGATGTTGTCATTTGTCAATCGTAGTTTTTACAGTTTGGACATATTTGCTCGCCGCAGTTCATCAAAATTGGTTCAGAATTGGATATAGGTCCCACATTGGATATAGGTCCCACATCTTATGACTCTCAATATAACTGGTGAATTTAATGGAAATCGGTTCAGATTTAGATATAGCTCCCATATATAAAGGGTGATTTTTTTGAGGTTAGGATTTTCATGCATTAGTATTTGACAGATCACGTGGGATTTCAGACATGGTGTCAAAGAGAAAGATGCTCAGTATGCTTTGACATTTCATCATGAATAGACTTACTAACGAGCAACGCTTGCAAATCATTGAATTTTATTACCAAAATCAGTATTCGGTTCGAAATGTGTTCAAATTTTGACAAATTTTGTTCAGCGATGAGGCTCATTTCTGGTTGAATGGCTACGTAAATAAGCAAAATTGCCGCATTTGGAGTGAAGAGCAACCAGAAGCCGTTCAAGAACTGCCCATGCATCCCGAAAAATGCACTGTTTGGTGTGGTTTGTACGCTGGTGGAATCATTGGACCGTATTTTTTCAAAGATGCTGTTGGACGCAACGTTACGGTGAATGAACACATTTCGAACCGAACACTGATTTTGGTAATAAAATTCAATGATTTGCAAGCGTTGCTCGTTAGTAAGTCTATTCATAATGAAATGTCAAAGCATACTGAGCATCGTTCTCTTTGACACCATGTCTGAAATCCCACGTGATCTGTCAAATACTAATGCATGAAAATCCTAACCTCAAAAAAATCACCCTTTATGTTTGCCCTATTTTCAGTAATAATGAAAGAAAATCGTCATTTGTATACCGATTCTCTCGAAATTTGGCAGGAAAGATTTTTTTACGACTCTCTGCATTACTGGTGACTTTCATGGAAATCGGTTCAGATATAGATATAGCTCTCATATATATATCGCCCGATTTTTACTTCTAGAGTCACAGCAAGCGCATTTATTGACCTATCTTGCCAAAATTTTGCAAAACGCTTCCCTAGAGGACTGCCACAGTATCTGAGGAGATTGCTCGAAATCGGTTCAGATTTAGATATAGCTCCCATATATATGTTCGTCCGATTTCCAGTAATATTGTAATTAAATGGTCATTTGTTAAACGATTTTCTCGAAATTTCGCAGGAGGCATTTTCGCATGAGTCTCAATATTACTGGTGAATTTAATGGAAATCGATTCAGATTTAGATATAGTTGTCATATATATATATATTGCCCGATTTTAACTTCTGGGGTCACAGGAAGCGCATTTATTGACTCATCTTGCCAAAATTTTGCAAAACGCTTTCCTCGACGATTGCCACAGTATCTGAGGAGTTTGCTCGAAATCGGTTCAGATTTAGGTATAGCTCTCATATATATGTTCTTCCGATTTTGAGAAATATTGCAAACAAGTGCTCATTTGTTAACCGATTCTGTCGAAATTTTGCAGGAAGGATTTTCTTATGACTCTCAATGTAACTGGGGAATTTTATAGAAATCGGCCCAGATTTAGATATAGCTGCCATATATGTATATGGCCAGATTTTCACCCCAAGAGCCATTGGAAGCGCATTGTTTGACCAATCTAGCCAAAATTTTGCACAACGCTTTCCTCGACGATTGCTACATTATCTGAGAAGCTTTTCTCGAAATCGGTTCAGAAGTAGATATAGCTCCCATATATATGTTCGTCAGATTTTGGGTAATTTGCCATGATGTTGTCATTTGTCAATCGTAGTTTTTACAGTTTGGACATATTTGCTCGCCGCAGTTCATCAAAATTGGTTCAGAATTGGATATAGGTCCCACATTGTATTTATAGGGTAGGTGTAGGATATTATACAGTCGGCACCGCCCGACTTTTGCCCTTCCTTACTGGTTTTACCGCAAAACTCATTCACCAGTATTTTGTAGACAAAATCGCAACAATTTCCAATATCCATTTCATTGGAAATTCATGTATGCATAATTCTCTCGTCCACCATTATTTCACTCAATCAGTTTGGCAAATATTTAAATAGTTTCGATAAACTGTAATGGCCATAATGCGATTTTAAACCTAATTACAATGCCACAAACAAACAACAAAGTGGCCAAATATATGCTGCAACTGTGTGTGCATGAGTAAGGCTTAAAGTTCATAGATGTGTGTGTGTTTGCGTGTGGGTGTGTGTATTTAAGCTATGGCAATGCCATGAAAGAATATTCCAAAGTTTAATTATCGAATTTTTAAGCCAAACTGCACTTTGTCCTGTTGAAAACCAGAACGAACTGCAACTTCCACTCTTTCGCCCTCTCACACCCTCTGTCCCCTGTCTGTCTCTCTTTGGCTCTTTAGTGCACAAGAATTTCCAATGGCAGCCCATAGTTGTGCCCTACATAGCATAGCACTCACAAAACTTTAATGACCTTAAAAACTATGAAGCAGAAAGTTCAGAGGCATTCTTTTTTTTGTGTTTAGTGTTTGTATGTCGCTTCTTTGAGTCTCTGCTACTACTTTGAGGGGAGTTCCGTATGCAAATTAAGGTATGAATTGCATAGACAATGAATGCAAATGGAATACAAATGCTCGTTTTGTGTTTAGTTTCCGGGGCATTTTGCCATACTGCCGCCAATCTGCCATTCTTTCTTCGTTGATGGCCATGTGGCAGCAAACTTTTACTCCAATTTCTAGTTGCCCCCCTTGCCCCCTTGGGAACTGACGGGGGGAAAGGGGTTGAACTTCTGTTGCGATAGTTTGGAACAATTGCATTATGAAATCGATTTTCAATTAAATTTTTAACCCACTTTTCAAAAACTTCCTAGAATTTCATTTCGTTTTTGTTCGAATCGCTCGTTTATAGGCAAAGTTTTTGCGTTTTTAATTTTTTTCCCCCAAAATGAAATTTGCAACTTTTCTAGTGAAAGTTATACCAATGGTATTTGTGTTGGTGAAAATTCCGTTGGAATATTGAACAAGTCTTGGCTCATTTTGATCTGCGAATGAGTGACAAGTTTAAAGAAATGGCTGAAAACACTTCAAACCATTATTAATCTCTAAACCGAATTCCTCTTCAGAGATCTGTACCCAAGAAAAGTTTTATTGGTCAATATCGATTTATTAGTTCCTTTTTTGCATGGCCATGGATAAGGATGACCCTAATGACGGGGTGAACAAAACGAAAAATATACGGCCGATTTACACACAAAGCACAAAAGTGCAGCCGTAGTCGATTTTAATGTGCTCTACTTCGTGTTAAGGACAATTTTTAAGACATGATTGACATGGCTGGGCAATAGACCCCCAACATGCCGCTATATCGCCTTCGCTTGATTCCAATTGCCTTTTGTGTGTGGGAATTAAAAAAATTAAAGTCGCCATCGCAGTCACAGGAGCCCCACAAATTCGAAATATATGGCAGAAAGTGACGTAAAAGTGGTTGCTTTTGGTCTTTTTGAGATTATTTTGATAAGGGATGATTGTAACAGCACTCCTAGACCTAACTTTTAGAAAGCTCTCCACACTATCGCGTAGTGGGAAAAATGGACTAGGACTAAGTCCGTCTTAGACATAAGTTGTTCTTTTCAGCAGGTTATATAAGGTACCCACAATGGCATTAGGATTCGAACCCAGGCGTTCAGCTTCATAGGTGGACAGGCTAACTTCTGCGCTAAGGTGGTCTCTTAAGAGAAAATGGACTAGGACTAAGTCCGCCTTAGACATAAGTTGTTCTTTTCAGCAGGTTATATAAGGTACCCACAATGGCATCAGGATTCGAAGCCAGGCGTTCAGCTTAATAGGTGGACATGCTAACTTTTGCGCTAAGGTGATCTCTTAAGAGAAAATGGACTAGGAGTGAGTCCGTCTCAGTCATAAGTTGTTCTGTTCAGCAGGTTATATAAGGTACCCACAATGGCATCAGGATTCGAATCCAGGCGTTCAGCTTCATGGGTGGACATGCCAACTTTGACGCTACGATGGTCTCTTGAGAGAATATGGACTAGGACTAAGTCCGTCTTAGACATAAGTTGTTCTTTTCAGCAGGTTATATAAGGAACCCACAATGGCAACAGGATTCGAACCCAAGCTTTCAGCTTCATAGGTGGACAGGCTAACTTGTGCGCTACGGTGAGGAAAATGGACTAGGACTAAGTCCGCCTTAGACATAAGTTGTTCTTTTCAGCAGGTTATATAAGGTACCCACAATGGCATCAGGATTCGAAGCCAGTCGTTCAGCTTAATAGGTGGACATCCTAACTTTTGCGCTACGGTGGTCTCTTAAGAGAGGGTTTTACCGATCATTTTGTCTTTAGGTAACATTGCAACGAAATATTGTCTTTAGCGAACATTTCTTCCGAAATTATTTTGTTTACTGAAAATTTCACCAAAATTTTATGTTTTAAGAAAATTTCATCGCTCTATTGTCTTAAAAAAAATTTCATCACAATTTTGTCTTCAAAAAAAATTTGAACAACATGTTGTCTTGAGAGAAACTTTAAATAAAAATTAGGGAAGGTTAGGTTTGATTAGGTTGAATGGGTCGCCCACCAAAGGTAAGTTAACTCGGAGGCCAGTGTGGGCCTTTGTGATACCCTAGAGAGAGAAAGGGAAGAAAAAGAAAAAAATGTGAGAGGTTACACAGGAATAAAAGAAAAAGACAGGAGGAGTGGGGAAACCCGAGCGGGAGGTGAAAAATCACCCATACCTACGCAAGCACGGATCTTTCTACGCCGTAGCCTGTGGAACCCCCTTTCGAAACCATCCTGTTCCCTCAACAAACCTCAGGAGAGATACCAGAGGTACGTTCGCAAGTTCACCCAGATCGTATAAGAAACGGCTACTCACAAAGGAGAGCCTACGTCTCTGCAGACCCGTACAGGAACAAAGCAAGTGCTCAATAATCTCCTCCTCGCCGAGGCAACTTCTACAGAAGTCATTGTGCGGTATCCTCATGGGCGCCCCCGTGCGGCGTTTGGCGGTTATGACCCCTGTCAAATTACTCATCGACCTCTTATCGAACGTCAGCAACTCCCTCGTCTTCCTCCGGTCGATGACCGGCTATAGCGCCTTCGCAATCCGGCAAACATCTACCGTGTCCCACCTCGCGCAGGCCATCCCATCTACTGAGTTCAGTATCTCAACAAATGGCACGTAGGCAAGAGCGATGACTGGTCCGCCCGGCGCAGGCGAATCCCTCCTGGCCCACTCGTCCGCCCTCTCATTTTCTGGAATCCCCTCATGGCCAAGAACGCTTAACAGCTTCACATCGTGGGCCCGGAGCCTATCCAGGGACAGTTCGCCACTCATCTCGACCTCTCCATCCTCGACACCAAGGCCTTAAGCGCCACCATACTGTCCACATAAATTCTGAGTTTCAAGGGCGGTTACGCCCCTTGCCAGAATTTCTCTTTCGGCCAATGCAATGTCACAGATCTCTGCCTGAAAGACCTTACGGCAGTCTCAGAGACATACTGATATTGAGTGCATAAGAGTAGAACCCCAATCCAGTCCCTGACTCCATTTTAGAGCCATCAGTACAACATCCGCTTTCCATTCGTCCTTCTCAGGAAAACGAATCGCGAATGCCCTCACTGCAGTCGGCACTGGTGCCAGGTAGTCGGAGATCCTCCTCAGTCCGCCCTCCGTAACCATAACACGCAGAATCGAACTGTGGCCGCAACCATCCTCCTTCAGCATGTCGAGCTCTCTCCGACTAAGCGCGACCCTGGCGTCGCATTTTCAAACATAGACCCAATGGTTATCTGTGTAGATCGAGGACTCATCTTCCTCAAGTACACCATCCGGCCTCCATTCGTGCCTCTCAGGAAAACGAATCGCGAATGCCCTCATTCCAGTCGGCACTGGAGCCAGGTAGTCGGAGATGCTACTCGGTCTACTATCCATAACACCCAGAATCGAACTGTGGCCGCAACCATCCTCCTTCAGCATGTCGAGCTCTCGCAGCCTAAGCGCGAACCTGGCGGCGCAGTTCCAAATATAGGCCCCAATGGCCATCTGTGTAGATCGAGGTCTCATCTTCTTGAAGTACACCTTCCGCTTTCCATTCTTCCCTCTCAGGATAACCAATCGCGAATGCCCTCACTCCAATCGGCACTGCTGCTAGTTAGTCAAAGATCCTACTCAGTCTACCCTCCGTATCCATAACACCCAGAATCGAACTGTGGCCGTAACCATCCTCCATCAGCATGCCGAGTTCGCTCAGCCTAAGCACGACCCTGGCGGCGTAGTTCCAAATATAGGCCCCAATGGCAATCTGTGTATATCGAGGTCTCATCTTCCTCAAGTACACCATCCGCCGTCCATTCGTCCCTCTCAGGAAAACGAATCGCGAATGCCCTCACTCCAGTCGCCGCTGGTGCTAGGTAGTCGAAGATCCAACTCAGTCTACCCTCCGTATCCATAACACGCAGAATCGAACTGTGGCCGTAACCATCCTCCTTTAGCATGCCGAGCTCTTTCAGCCTAAGAGCGCCCCAGGGGGCGCAGTTCCAAATATAGTACCCAATGAGCTGCATATCCATTATCGGCTCCAGGCCTGCCTGCGATGCGGATCTCAGCACCCCTGTTATCCCGATGCAGACCTGTCTCTGGACCTTCTCGAACTCCTTCGTACGTGTCCTCTTCCCTACGGCGTCCTACCATACCAGTGCTCCATTAGCCAGTACTGGTCATACGATGGCCGTATATATCCAATAAATCATCTTGGTAGTCACCCTCCCACATCCTACCGAACATCCTTCTGCAGGAGTAAACAGCGTACAGTACCTTATGGCTTCTTTCCTCGGTGTTCCTCTTCCTGGACAGTTTCGAATCGAGGACTATGCCTAGGTACTTCGCCTCCTTAGACAGCCGCAGTGTGATCCCGTCCAAGGAGGGTATGAACTCCGGTATCTTATGTCTACGAGTAAGGAGCACCAGCCCCGTCTTCCCCGGGTTGGTCCTCAACCCATTTCTGGTAACCCATAGCGACAACCTCCTCAATGACCCATTCATGATCTCGCTGATCGTCGACAGAAACTTGCCTCGGATCAGCAGCACGACGTCGTCGGCATAAACGATAGTCATCATGCCATCCCCACCGAGATCCATCAGCATTTCATTAATCACGAGGTTCTACAGTATCGGTAGAACACCCCTCTTTCGGGGGTTCCTCTGTTCACCCGCCTTCTGACCACACAATCTCCCAGGTTTGCATTAATAATCCTGCCATTAAGAATACCATTTGTCCATTGGGAGATTAACGGGTGCATCCCCGTACGGTACAGTACAGCGGCTATCTTCCTAATATCCACATTATTGAAAGCCCCCTCAATATCCAAGGTATCCGCCAAAGTCTAATCCTTCTGTCGGAGCGACGTCTCGACCTCCTGTTCCACCTCATGAATGACCGTCTCCACCGACCTGCCTTTGAGGTATGCGTGTTGTGCCCCACTCAAGTTCTCTAGCGTCAGTCCCCCTCTCACCTTCAGGTCAATCAATCTTTCCATTGTTTTCAGCAAAAACGATGACAGACTTATAGGCCTATAATCCTTCGTCGTACTGTGGTTTATTCTTCCCGCCTTGGGGATAAAGACCACCTTGACTTCCCTCCATGCCCTCGGTATCGGTATGTAGGACCATGCCAGGCTCGCCCTGAAGATCTGCTCAAGCCATGGCAGGGTGACTCCAACGGACTACTGCAGCTCTGAAGATCTTCTCAAGCCATGGCTGGATGACTCCAAGGGACTCCTACAGCAGTGCCGGGATAATTCCGTCAGTACCGGCCCACTTAAATGGCCGAAAAGTGCGAACCGCCCACGCTATCTTCTCCTCGAACAAGATGTTCCTGATGAGGTCATCCGTTAAGGCCACATGAGTAGGTATTGCGATGTCCTGATCGCCGACCTCTTCCTGGCCGCCTGGGAAATGAGCCTCCATCAGGAGTTCCACCGTTTGCTGCCTACTCTCAGTATAAGTCCCGTCCTCCCTCCTAAGGTCCTCTCTAGGCGTGATGGGATCCTTCGAGAGCACTTTGCGCAACCTACATGACTCACTTGTGCTTTCCAATTCCCCACAAACTCTCGCCCAGGAACTCCTCTTTGCCTTTCTCGTCTTCTTCTAGAACTTGCCAAGGGCGTCACGATACTCGTCCCAGCCCTCTGGGCTTGTTAAAATGTCTTCTGCTCTCCCTCCTGTGCACATTCAGTTCCGGTGACCAGGACTGGCTGGTTTTAAGTGGCAGTACTCTTTCGGAATACGCCTCTTTCAGGACAAGATTAACTGCGGTCTCCAATTGCCTTGCGTCCTCCAGAAGCCCCCTTGGGGGCCCCAGTCGCTCCTCCTCGGGTTTCAGATGGTACCCTCCTCGCCTTCTCGTGCTCGACCCGAAAACATATCCTATAGTGATCCAAAAAGGCCACCGTAGCGCAGAGGTTAGCATGTACGCTTCTGACGCTGAATGCCTGGGTTCGAATCCTGGCGAGACCATCAGAACAAATTTTCAGCGGTGGTTTTCCCCTCCTAATGCTGGCGACATTTGTGAGGTACTATGCCATGTAAAAGTTCTCTCTAAAGAGGTGTCGCACTGCGGCTCGATCGTTCGGACTCGGGTTTAAAAAGGAGGACCCTTATCATTGAGCTTAAACTTGAATCGGACTGCACTCATTGATATGTGAGAAGTTTGCCCCTGTTCCTTAGTGGAATGTTCATGGGCAAAATTTGCAATTTGATCCAAAAAGGTGCACTCGGTGGAAACGTTCCAGTCCAACACCTTCACCGAGTCACTATTAGGGAAAATGTCATCGAAAATTTGTCTTCAACGAAATTTTATCATCCAAGTTATTTAAAGGGATCCATTTCTTCTTCTTCTTCTATGTTGTTACAAACACATGTGCCAAAATGATAATACCCCATGGCATAGTAGTGGTGCAGCATATAAAAAGCTTTTATGGTCTACATCGAAACACTATCAAGCAAACACCATTTTTGCTTTTTGGGAGAGAACAAGGAATTTTCATTCCTTTCCTTATTATTTGCTTGCCTAACTGTCGATAATAAAAATTTCTGAAGAGCTTTTATGACTTCCTCCATAGGGCCTTTGGTGAGTGAGAGTGTGGGTTTGGGCCAAAGAAGACAAGCATTTTATGATCATTTGTTTGAAATGGACCAAACATCCAGAAAAAAGACAAACAAAATTGTAGCCATAAAAATATCCTTTTCAACATAGAATTCAATAACAACGTGTAGCGAACGAAAAAAAGGAAAACTGCAAAGCCTTCTCTTCAAAAATTCTCTGTAGACGTATTTTTTCCTTTGCTGTAATGTTTGCAACATCCGCCTTCACTGTCCTTAGAATATAAATAAGTGTGAGTTAGAGCCAGGAAACATGGCCATGAAGTTCGCTGTGGCATTGAAGTCCTTGGTGGTTGATATGCTGGTTTGTATAGGCAATGAATGTGAATGAACAAAAAAATATTTGATATAAAATGAAATTTGCCATTTAATGAAAAAAAACGTGTGTTGGTGTTTTTTGTACAAACATAAGTTGAAAATATACATATTTTTATATTTTTGCTTTTTTTTGAGAGATTTACTTCCGCTTACCTCATTAAACACAACGTTCTTTGTTGAGCACAAAGTGGGCAGAGCAAGGACGATGCTGCCAAAAATCATTAATTGCCTTAAACAGACAGTGGTTCAAACCTTGACAAGAATTATTATTTAGAAATCATTTTAAGTATATCACTTGGTATTGCAGATAACCTCTAGTGGCATAATAACTTCTCTAGCAAAGCTTAGTTCCAAATATGACCCCATCTGAGGTTGTACACGAATAAAAAGAAAAAAGAGGAGAGGAAAGAACAGCCCTTCGCTACGCAAGCACGGAACTACCTACGCCGGAGCCTGTGTCACCCCCCTCCGGAACCACCCAGATCACAGAAGAAACGGCTCTACTCCTCTAGATCCTCCTCAGTCTACCCTCCGTATCCATAACGCCCAGAATCGAACTGTGGCCGCAACCATACTCCTTCAGCATGCCGAGCTTTCTCAATCAATGCGCGACTCTGGCGGCGTAGTTCCAAATATAGGCCCCAATGGCCATCTGTGTGGATCGAGGTCTCATATTCCACAAGTACACCATCCGCCCTTCATTCGTGCTTCTCAGGAAAACGAATCGCGAATGCCCTCACTCCAGTCGACACTGGTGCCAGATAGTCGGAGATCCTACTCAGTCTACTTTCCGTACCCATAACACGCAGAAACGATCTGTGCCCGCAACCATCCTCCTTTAGCATGTCGAAGCCTCTCAGCCTAAGCGCGACCCTGGCGGCGCAGTTCCAAATGGGCTGCATGTCCAGCATCTCCTTCAGGCCTGCCTGCGGTGCAGATCTCAGCGCCCCTGTGATCCCGATGCAGGCCAGTCTCTGGACCTTCTCGAACTCCATCGCACGCGTCCTCTTCCCTACGGCGTCCCCCCATACCAGTGCTCCATTAGCCAGTGCTGGTCTCACGATGGCCGTATATATCCAATAAATCATCTTGGGTGTCACCCCCTACTACCTACC
Source organism: Stomoxys calcitrans (assembly GCF_963082655.1). Lineage (NCBI taxonomy): Eukaryota > Metazoa > Arthropoda > Insecta > Diptera > Muscidae > Stomoxys > Stomoxys calcitrans. The sequence goes on along the minus strand of NC_081554.1, from coordinate 63,630,153 downwards.
GAATATCCTCCTGCAGGTGTAAAAAGAACGCAGTGCCTTACGGCTTCTTCCCTCGGTGTTCCTCTTCCATGACAGTTTCGAATCGAGGACGATGCCTAGGTACTTCGCCTCCTTCGACAGCCGCAGGGTGACCCCGTCCAAGGACGGGAGTCCCAGCTCCGTCTTCCCCGGGGTGGTCCTCAACCCATTTCTGGTAACCCATCGCGACAACCTCCTTAGTGGCCCTTCCATGATCTCACTGATCGTCGACAGAAACTTGCCTCGGACCAGCAGCAAGACGTTGTCCGCATAAACGATAATCCTCATGCCCTCCCCACCGAGATCCATCAGGATTTCATTAATCACGAGGTTCCATAGAATCGGTGAGAACACCCCTCCTTGGGCGTTTCTCTGGTCACCCGCCATTTGACCACACAATCTCCCAGGTTTGCATTAATAATCCTGCCATATTATTTGTCCCGTTGTGAGATTAAGGGGTGAATCCAATGTGGCGACTATCGCTCCAATCTCCACATTATTGATAGCCCCCTAAATATCAAAGAAGGCCGTCAAAGTGTAATCCTTCTGTCAGAGAGACGCCTCGACCTCCTGTTCCACCATGTGGAGGGCCGTCTCCACCGACCCGGCTTTTGAGGTATGCGTGTTGTGTCCCACTGAAGGTCTCCAGTATCAATCCCCCTCTCATCTTTCCAGAGTTTTCAGCAATAACGATGACAGACTAATAGGCCTATAATCCTTCGTCGTACTGTGGTTTATTCACCCCGCCTTGGGGATAAAGACCACTTTGACTTTCCTCCATGCCCTCGGTATGTAGGACCATGCCAGGGTCGCCCTGAAAATCTGCTCAAGCCATGGCAGGGTGACTCCAAGGGACTCCTGCAGCAGTGCCGGGATAATTCCGTCAGGACCGGCCGACTTAAATGGCCGGAAAGTGCGAACCGCCCACGCTATCTTCTTCTCGTCAACAATATCCCTGATGAGATCATCTGTTAAAGCCACTCGCCCTGAAAATCTGCTCAAGCTATGGCAGGGTGACTCCAAGGGACTCCGGCAGCAGTGCCGGGAAAATTCCATCAGGACCGGCCGACTTAAATTGCCGGAAAGTGCGGATCGCCCACACTATCTTCACCTCGTCCACGATGTCCCTGATGAGATCATCCGTTAAGGCCACATGCGCAGATATTGCGATGTCCTAATCGCCGACCTCTTCCTAGACGCCTGGGAAATGAGTCCGTCAGGACCGGCGGACTTAAATGACCGGATCAGTCTTTCCAGTGTTTTCAGCAAAGTCGATGACAGACTAACAGACCCCGTCGTACTGTGGTTTATTCATCCCGCCTTTGGGAATAAGGACCACTTTGACTTCCCTTCATGCCCTCGGTATGTAGGACCTTGCCAGGCTCGCCCTGAAAATCTGCTCAAGCCATGGCAGGGTGACTCCAAGGCACTCCTGCAGCATTGCCGGGATAATTCCGTTAGGATCGGCCGACTTAAATGGCCGGAAAGTGCGGATAGCCCACGCTATCTTCTCCTCGTCCACGATGTCCCTGGTGAGATCATCCGTTAAGGTCATATGTGTGGGTATTACAATGTCCTGATCGCCGACCTCTTCCTGGCCGCCTGGGAAATGAGTCCGTCAGGACCGGCCGACTTAAATGGCCGAAAAGTGCGAACCTCCCACGCTATCTTCTTCTCGTCCACGATATCCCTGATGAGGTCATCCGTTAAGTTCACATGCGTAGGTATTGCGATGTCCTGATCGCCGACCTCTTCCTGGCCGCCTGGGAAATGAGTCTCCATCCATCAGGAGTTTCAACGTTTCCTGCCCACTCTCAGTGTAAGTCCCGTCCTCCCTCCTATGGGAGCTAAACAAGCCGATTACTGGCTAAGATGTATGTCCGTAGTGACATGGGGAGGATTAATATCAGCACCCTCTTTTCAACCTAACCTAACCTAAGCTAAGCCAATTTGTCATATCTTCGCCAATCCAAGATCCATGCGAATTTGCCTTCCAACGAAATTTTGGATTTTGGCTTCGGCAGAAATTTTTCAGCCTTAGTTCAGCAGTGGTTTCTAGGGTTCATATCTTTATCCAAATTAGATCGCAACTAGGTATTGCTTCGATACATGATTGCTTAAGATGATTGCCTCGGCAGGGATTTCTGAACTAATTTTGTTTTCCAATTTGGTTTTCTAGCAAATATGAAAACCAATATTTCACAATAATGGAAAGACAACATAAATATTCCCTCCACAGCCTATGGTGGCTAGTATAACAATGCAATTTAATTTTATTCAAATAAACTTCCCCCCACTGTTCTGAAGCCTAAGAACTTATCCACAAAGCAGACGGTATCGGTTCTTTTTGCCCATTGCCAGTGTGGTCGACATCACCACTCACTTTTGTTATTATTTTATTTATTTGTGTGTTCTTTTTTGTCGATGTTGTTGGCTGGTGGTGGTGTTGCATTTAAACATATCGTCATTATACCATCGTTAAAGGCTCCCCAGGGGCAAATTTTTCTCCATATGACCGGTTATTTTTTATTTATTATGAATAGAATAGCAAATTAAGGAACACACAGACAAAGGCAAAGGCTGAAAGCACACACACACTCATGTGCACTTACAAAGGCCAACATTTATTTATGTCCATGCCATTGGAGCCCATTGCCATTGAAGATTGAGTAAACATAGCTAACCGCTACATTCGTGCCATAGCTCCCAAATATATGATTATTTACAATAGCATGTTAAAGGATTTTCTGTCTATAGCAGTGTCTGTCTGTCTGTCTATTCGTCTGGTTGTGTTTTTATGTACAAAGCTTTAGCCATCTTTTATGCCTGTATGCCAATGTTGGTTCTGCGTATGGTTTTTCATATACTTGCTAAGGATTTTTTGCTGTTTTGATGTCCTTTGTGTTGGTAAGAGTCCTTTTTTACTCAAGTTCCACATAAATTGTGTTGCGTTTTTTGCTTTTTGGGTTTTTCTTTTTTCGGTTGCCATTTTACACAAACAAAGTGGTGGAATTGATGGTTGTTTGTGGAACAATAAAGAAAAATTCGGTTCATTTGCTTGTTAAATAAGTTTGTATGCATATGTGCTCAAGCGTGTGTGTGTGTGCGTGTGTTTGCCTGTGCATGTGATGTTTAGGGTATGAGTGCTTGAGTATGTGACTGCCGGTGTGTTTAGTGGATTAAATTCCATCTGACTGTTTAATGAAAGCCATACATACGAATACTCCCAAACAAAAGGATAACAGTGGGAAGCACTTAATGAGCATTATTTTAATTAACTTTGTTATGTATTCGCACATACCATCATTTTGATGAGCAACCCCTTCAAATTAAATTTTAATTTAATTAAATTTCTTCTTTTTATCTTCTTTTCAGGTAAGTTTTTTTATGAAATTTGTTCGCTAAACTACAGTGGTAAGTTTAAACAAGTAAAAGCGTGCTAAGTTCGTCCGGGCTGAATCTTATATACCCTCCACCATGGATCGCATTTGTCGAGTTCTTTTCCCGGAATCTTTTCTTAGGCAAACAAGGATATAAGAAAAGATTTGCTCTGCTATTAGAGCCATATCAAAATATGGTCGGGTTTGGACCACAATTAAATTATATGTTGGAGACCTGTGTAAAATGTCAGCCAATTCGAATAAGAATTGCGCTCTTTGGGGGCTCAAGAAGTAAAATAGAGAGATTGATTTATATGGGAGCTGTATCAGGCTATAGACCGATTCAGACCATAATAAACACGTATATTGATGGTCGTGAGAGAATCCGTCGTACAAAATTTCAGGCAAATCGGATAAGAATTGCGCACTCTAGAGGCTCAAGAAGTCAAGACCCAAGATCGGTTTATATGACAGCTATATCAGTTTGTGAACCGATTCGAACCATACTTGGCACAGTTGTTGGATATCATAACAAAACACGTCGTGCAAAATTTCATTCCAATCGGATAAAAATTGCGCACTCTAGAGGCTCAAGAAGTCAAGACCCAAGATCGGTTTATATGGCAGCTATATCAGGTTATTGACCGATTTGAAACATACTTGACACATTCGTTGGATATCATAACAAAATACGTCATGCAAAATTTCATTCCAATCGGATAAGAATTGCGCACTCTAGAGGCTCAAAAAGTCAAGACCCAAGATCGGTTTATATGGCAGCTATATTAGGTTATGGACCGATTTGAACCATACTTGGCACAATTGTTGGATATCATAACAAAATACGCCATGCAAAATTTCATTCCAATCGGATAAGAATTGCGCACTCTAGGGGCTCAAGAAGTCAAGACCCAAGATCGGTTTATATGACAGCTGTATCAGGTTATGCACCGATTTGAACCATAGTTGGCACAGTTGTTGGATATCATAACAAAACACGTCGTGCAAAATTTCATTCCAATCGGATAAGAATTACGCATTCTAGAGGCTCAAGAAGTCAAGGCCCACGATCGGTTTATATGGCAGCTATATAAAAACATGAACCGATATGACCCATTTACAATACCAACCGAGCTACACTAATAAGAAGTATTTGTGCAAAATTTCAAGCGGCTAGCTTTACTCCTTCGGAAATTAGCGTACTTTCGACAGACAGACGGACGGACAGACGGACATGTTTAGATCGACATAAAATGTCACGACGATCAAGAATATATATACTTTATGGGGTCTCAGACGAATATTTCGAGTAGTTGCAAACAGAATGATGAAATTATACCTATGGTGAAGGGTATAAAAAATGTGTTGCATTTTGACTACTGGAATACGGGGTTTAAATAAGAGGTATTTTAGAGCAAAATAAGAATCTGATATATATTTTCAGGGACAAGTCACTGAGTGGCCAACCCATCCCCCAAAACACCCCTCAAACCGAACATGTTTGCGACCCATGGAAATATGGGGCTTAAATGAAAGGTATTTGGGAGTAGACCACGAATGTGATATCAACATTCGGGACCAACTGTCTAAGGGACTTCCCACCCCTATAACAACTTCCAAATAAGACGTATTTGCTCACCATGACAATTTGGATCTTAAAGAGAGTGGAACTCGATATTGATAGTTTTTAGGGCCTATACCCCAAACCGAACATATGTACTGACTTTTGCAATAAGGGGTTTAAATGAAAGGTATTTGAGATTAGAAAACGAATTTGATATCAAATTTTGAGGCCAATGGCAATATGGGATTCAAATAAATGATATTTGAGGGTAGAGCACGATGCTGATATATTTTCAGGGCTAAGTGCTTGGGGGAACACCCCACTCGCCAAAACACCCCTAAATCGGACATATTAGATGGTTTTTTGCCTTGCTTAGAGATATGTTGTTGTTGTTATATGTTGGCTTGCAAAGAGTGCCTTTGAACAACAAATTTGTACTTTGGGTCGTTGAGATTCAAAATAAATTGTTGCAGGAAAATTAACAAATTTCGTGGTCGTTTTTTCGACCAAAGTTGTTGTTTTTCAAAATTAACAAATTTCGTGGTCGTTTTTTCGACCAAAGTTGTTGTTTTCCAAAATTATTTTTATCTGTACACCATCATCAACTACATCCCAGCTAGAGAGGAGACAAGGAGTGGTCTTCAAAATTGAGAACTCAAAGTCAAAGTTCTTTTTTTAATTACATGATTATTCAGCCGCAAATACGGGCGGAAAGCAGGTGGAAAGCCGTGGGAATGTGTGAGATTATATAGGGCCAACGTGAGGACGTCGAGTGTGAACGTATTTACGGACAGATCTGTACCATCTGGGAATATGACAAAATCTGGATAATCTGGATGCGGTGGTATAATGGTGTGGGGTGGAATGAGAGGGCAAACTTGTCGATTTCACTCAAAGTGTCCGCCATAATAGTTCACTGTCATATTGGAATACATGCTGATAGTCTAAAGTTAGCAAGAAACCTTATTTGCAGAAGCAGTGGGGACAATGAGAAAAAGGACAAATAAAAAGGCGTTAAGTTCGGCCGGGCCAAACTTTGAATACCCACCAACTCCGATATATATGTAAAACACCTTTCGTCATAATCCGGTGAAAAATGCATAATCGAAATATGGTCCGACTAAGACCAAATTCGACACGGATATTGAGTGGTCTATTGAGTACAAGTCATTGTAACTAAATATTGGCCTTTTTGGTAGCCATATCCAAATATAGACCGATCTGAACCATATACGACACACGGATGTTAAAAAGCCAAACATAAGTCACTGTGTCAAATCGCCTTTTATAGGGCCAAGACTTTAAATCGAGAGGTCGGTTTATATGGCAGCTATATCCAAATCCGAACCGATCTGGGCCAAATTGAAGAGGGGTGACGAAGGGTCTAACACAACTCACTGTCCCAAATCGGACTATAAATGCGCCTTGTGGAAGGGCCTAGCAGAACTCACTGTCCCAAATTTCGGTAAAATTGGACTATAAATGCGCCTTTTATGGGCTCAAGACCCTAAATCTGGACACCGGTCTATATGGCAGCTATATCCAAATCTGGACCGATCTAAAACGAATTAAAAAAGGATGTCGAAGGGCCTAACACAACTCACTGTCCCAAATTTTGGCGACATCGGACTATAAATGCGACTTTTATTGGCCCAAGACCATAAATCTGGACATCGGTCTATATGGCAGCTATATCCAAATCTGAACCGATCTGTGCCATATTCCAGGAAGTTTTCGAGGGGCCTAACTAAACTCACTGTCCCAATTTTCGGTAAAATCGGACTATAAATGCGCCTTTTATGGGCCCAAGACCCTAAATCTGGACACCGGTCTATATGGCAGCTATATCCAAATCTGGACCGATCTAAACCGAATTAAAAAAGGATGTCGAAAGGCCTAACACAGCTCACTGTCCCAAATTTTGGCGACATCGGACTATAAATGCGACTTTTATTGGCCTAAGACCCTAAATCTGGACATCGGTCTATATGGCAAATATATCTAAATCTGGATTGATCTGAGCCATATTTTAGGAAGATGTCGAGTGGCCTAACTTTACTCACTGTCCAAAATTTCGGTGACATCGGATAATAAATGCACCTTTCATGGGCCCAAGACCCTAAATCTGGACATCGGTCTATATGGCAGCTATAATCAAATCTGAACCGATCTGTGCCATATTCCAGGAAGTTGTCGAGGGGCCTAACACAACTCACTGTTCCAAATTTCGGCGAAATTGGACTATAAATGCGCCTTTTATGGACCGAAAACCTTATATCGAGAGATCGGTCTATATGGCAGCTATATCTAAATCTGAACCGATCTGTGCCATATTCCAGGAAGATATCGAGGGGCCTAACTTAACTCACTGTCCCCAATATCGTTGACATCGGATAATAAATGCGTCTTTTATGGGCCCAAAACCTTAAATCCAGAAATCTGTCTCTATGGCACCTATATCTAAATCTAAACCGATCTGTGCCATATCCCAGGAAAATATCGAGGGGCCTAACTTAACTCACTGTCCCAAATTTCGTTGACATCGGATAATAAATGCGTGTTTTATGGTTCCAAAACCATAAATCGAGAGATCGGTCTCGGTCTCAGACCGATCTAAGCCAAATTGGAGAAATATGTCGAAGGGTCTAACACAACTCACTGTCACAAATTTCGGCGAAATCGGACTATAAATGCGCCTTTTATGGGTCCAAAACCATAAATCGAGAAATCGGTCTATATGGCAGCTATATCCAAATCTGAACCGATCTGTGCCATATTCCAGGAAATTATCGAGGGGCCTAACTAAACTCACTGTCCCACATTTCGTTGACATCGGATAATAAATACGTCTTTTATGGGCCCAAAACCTTAAATCGAGAGATCGGTGTCTATGGCAGCTATATCTAAATCTGAACCGATCTGTACCATATTCCAGGAAAATGTCGAGGGGCCTAACTTAACTCAATGTCCCAAATTTTGTTGACTTCGGATAATAAATGCGTCTTTTATGGGTCCAAAACCATAAGTCGAGAGACCGGTCTATATGGCAGCTATATCCAAATCTGAACCGATCTGAGCCATATTCCAGGAAAATGTCGAGGGGCCTAACGTAACTTACTGTCTTTAATTTCGTTAACATCAGATTATAAATGCGTGTTTTATGGGTCCAGAACCATAAATCGAGAGATCGGTCTCTATGGCAGCTATATCTAAATCTGAACCGATCTGTGCCATATTCCAGGAAAATATCGAGAGGCCTAACTTAGCTCACTGTCCCAAATTTTGTTGACATCGGATAATAAATACGTCTTTTATGGGTCCAAAACCATAAATCGAGAGATAGGTCTATATAGCAGCTATATCCAAATCTGGCCCGATTTGGGCCAAATTGAAGAAGGATGTCGAAGGGCCTAACACAACTCACTGTCCCAAATTTCGGCGAAATTGCACTCTAAATTCGCCTTTTATGGGCCCAAGACCTCAAATCGAGAGATTGGTCTATATGGCAGCTACGTTCAAATCTGGATCGACCATGTGTCCAACTTTGGGAACACCCCACCCGGACCACCTAGGCCCTTGAAATTTTGCATTTAATCTCAATAATACTTCAGCTGTAATCATTTAAAATTTCCAAAAAGTTATTTCTAGCCGTCCTGAAATGGCAGATTTTTCTTACGCTTTTTTCGATTCTATCCCACTGTGTACATGAAATGTTGAGGCTTTCTATGAAAGCCATTTTCCGCAGCATAGAACGGGACACACGATGACATAGGTGTCTAGAAACAATGAGTTTGACCGAATACTCATTGTTATGGACTATATGGTGAAGAAGTCTCCAACCACTTATGTTGCCCGGAGCTTATGGAATATTCATAACTAACAGGATATCCATAAAAAACATCCTTAAGGAGTTTTATAGGTCTAAAGAAGTTGTTTGTAGGTTCAGACCAAAGTCTTTTCATGGTCCACTCAAGAATTATGGACTTTTGGCCAATAAATTTCGTTTCTAGACCACTGTGCAGCATTTTAAAAGGAAAAAAAGTAGTCAACATCTTTTTACACATTATTGACATGTATTTTCCCTGTTCCTTAATGGAATGTTTATTGAAAACTTAATAGTTCCCAGAATTTTTACAAATTCATCCCCCATTGTGTTGAAACTTTTTTTTTTGCGTATTTGACTGATGCCGGAAGCGAGTGTGTAAAGTTTCACCACCAGCATTTAGCTTGGATACCACACAAACACACACACACTTAAACCAAACGCAGTGGTTTACCTCCCACACAGAAACATATATACCTACACAATCAAACAATTTAGAAAATTTGCCAGGATATGCATGATTACAACCATCAGAAGAGTATCGTACGTACACTCAAGTACGTTTTGTCTTTGTTGTGTTCTGCTGAGTGGGTGAGTGTGCCTGCACTCGAAATGTTGGTGGAAAGGATTTTCTGAAATAAAAAAAGGAGCAACGAAACAAGCGTTTGCTTAGACATGTGTTGGAAATAATGAGGCCTTAAATCTTTTTAACGAGTTAAAATTTCGACGCACAGTGGGCCAAATGGCAAAAAAATTGGAAATAAGTCTACAACTTTTTATCTGTTGATTTTAGCCATACAAAATGTTCTAGACATTTGTAGAGGAGGACATAGGCTTTCAGAAAAGTGCTGTTGTTGGTCCATATCTTTAATACAGGGTGAGCTACAGGGTGTGAAAGTTGACCACTTTTGACTTCTCCAAGCTTCTGGGGGCCATAACTTTTGATCTACTCAACCGATTTACATGATTTAGGACTCTAGAGAAAGAGCTTGACAAGATCTAAAAAACTTATGCATAAAGTACCATGCCATCGTGTACTGTTAAGGAGTTATGAATTGTTTAATTTTAAAATATGAAAATTTGGCCTTGGTTTTTTTCAGTGTTTTTTAAATAACTCCGTCAATTTTAAAGCTATAAACTTCATACTTCACACAAATTATGCCAGCATATGTGTGCATAAAATACAAAAGGAATCACGTGAATATCTTTGGCGGTTTAAAAATGGCATCGTTTTCAATATGAAAAATATTTTTTTTGTCAAAAAATTGCAAAATTTTTCAAAAAAGATACTCCCATTTCCTTTAAGTTTTCGCAAACTTTGGCCATCAAAGCATTATCATTTCTTTCCATTTTCACAAAGTCGAGGTATTAAGAAAAGTTTTAAGTGCTAATTTGGCTAATTTCGATATCAAACAACACCGTTATCTTAAGACCAAAATGGCCAATTTTTTTACTAAACTTCAAAAGTTTCTCACTGGAAAAAAAGTTCCACGGGGATTTTTTCGCTTTTTTTGAACTTAAATGAAAGCTTAAAATGTTCCCAACATTTTAAGGTATGTCTCGCCATATCCTAGCCATAAATGAGATCGTAGCGATCAAAATACTGAAAAAAGTCAATTTTCAAGTAGTGCTATATTCATTGCTAAAAAACAAGTATTACGTCACATTTTATTGCAAAGATGTTAAATAAACTTTTATTTGGTAACACTTCTTCTACAAAACACAAAAAGAATCATGGAAATATCTCTATTCTATTCCATTTTATGGAACCGGCAATAAAAAAGTCAATTTTTCAAAAAAGTCGAATTTCCCAAATTTTGTTTTTGTTGTCCTAATTGCACATGACACACTATAGCCATATTTACGCAACATACCTTATCGTAAAGGAAATTTTCATACCTTTCCAACGATGTATAAAACATTTCTCAACTCGGATTCTATCTACTCTAAAATTCATTTACACTTCATTAAACTCTATATAAAAATGTCTATTTGTGAAATGGAACCTTATATGGGGCCTACACTAAAACATTGATAGATTTGCCCAGGGTTTACAATACAAATGTGTTAGAATAAAAAAAGGTCTCCTGCCAAAGTTTAAAAAAATTGGAATAAAAATATGTGTTTTAGAGCGAAAACACTTCGCATCGGCGTGCGTTTGTATAGTACCTACATCTATTTTTAATGTAAGCTGATGATTTTTGAATAAAAAGTAACCTAGAAATATACCTGCATATATATATATATTTGTGTTAAGATTTGATGCAGACAAATGTTACCTGTTTCGCTATGTCGAATTCCCAGGAAATCCACCGTATCAATGAATGTGAAAAAACCTACCCATAAAAAATTCATTGTCATTTTTTTTAACCAAATTCGAGTCCAGGTAAATAATTATAGAAGAGTAAGTAAAAAGAGGCACTTTGGACCCCTTTTTACGATTGCGTCTGATACCTGAAATGGGTCATTAATTGTGAATATATTGCATAAATATTTGAACAAAATCCAAATTTTCTTCATTATATTTTGTAGAGGCGTAAAGGACATTTATAAGTTATGGAAGTCATACTGAAGTATTCCACTCTTTCGAAAATTGTATGGGACATCAAAAATGATTCCAAATCATACACGGAGTCATTTAAGGAACTTGTTTACACTTTGGACCACATATATGGAATAAGGCTAAATAAAGACGCTTTAGACAAACTTGAAAAATTCTACAAATCATTTGAGAGAAGGTTGCCAGAATGTTCATTCGCAAAAATCAAGTTTTTCAAAATGTATGAGAAGTGGCTGAAATCGGATCTACTTATTGAAATTAAACCGCTGATTCCCGGCCGGCCTAGCAAAGCATACGACGAAGTTACGGAGAAAACCAAAAAGAAAAAACAAGAGGAACTATTGGCGGCACATCCGCCAAATTTAATAAAAGATACGTTCAAAACAGCATTGTTAAAAACACAACCAAAAAATGTTGGACGAATTGTCGATGTTTTACCATTAGCATCTCCGAAAAGGGTAAAGAGAATGGTAGAAAGTATTCCAACTCCAAAATCGACTACAGAATTCACGGAGGAAGATGCACTGGCCCTGATTTTGAACCTAGGCCTCTCAAGAAACAAATACTCAACAATGAGGAAGGCTCTTCGTGAAAAAGGATGGGGTTGTTTACCCTCAAAACATAAATTGTATAACACCAGGACGAAAATGGTGCCATCAAATATATACGTGGACGAATTAAAAGCAAGAGTGAAACTTGCTGATCTTGTTGAAAATACAGCTGTTAGAATTATTTCTAATTTTACTGAAGAACAGTTGAACACATGTAATAATTCCGAAGTGGTTTTGATCAGCAAATGGGGTTGTGATGGATCATCTGGATTTTCCGAATATAAGCAACAAACAGAAATAGATACCAACTTCGCATCAATTTTCATGGCATCATTAGTACCATTGAGAATGAGATTGTACAAGGACCAATCTTCATCATCGAAAGAAAATGCATTTCAAGATATATGGATAAATAGAACACCTGGGTCAAAATATTTATGTCGCCCAATTCGGTTTGAGTATACAAAGGAAGACCGGAACACAACACGATCTTTGGTGAACGAAATAAAGGAAGAAATTGCTGCATTACCCATGATTGTTATAAACCAATTGGGAAGAAATATAAAAGTTTCGTTTCAACTACAACTCACTATGATCGATGGAAAGGTGGCAAACGCATTAACTGGCGTTATGTCCAATTGGAGATGCAATATTTGTGGCAAGAAGAATGGGCAATTCGAGGACAAGTCTGATGAAAATTTAGTAAACGAAAATGCGCTCAATTTCGGTATTTCGCCCCTGCACTGTAGAATTCGATTCATGGAGTATTGTTTGCATTTATCGTATGACCTTAAATATCGGACTAGCCCTGGAAACCGCGATGTCTCTGCTAGAAACAACCAAGATCTTCACAAAATGAGGCAGGAAGAGAAGAATCGAATCCAGTTGGAGTTTAAACAAAAGGGACTTATAATAGATAAACCTCTTTACGGATACGGAAGCACAAATGATGGCAACTCGGCAAGGCGGTTTTTTGAGGACCCCGTATCGACATCTAAAATAACCGGTCTTGATGAACACTTGCTAAGACGATTCAAAGTGATTTTGGCTGTAATCAATAGCAAAAAGATGATAAATTCAACCAAATTTGAAGCTTATAGTAATGACACAAAAAACATTTTATCTGATTTATATTCGTGGAAAGCTTTAACACCGACAGTACATAAAGTCTTACATCATGGCAAGGAAATTGTGGAATACAACATACTTCCGTTAGGAGAACTTACAGAAGAAGCTCAGGAATCCCGTAATAGAGATGTTAAACAGTTCCGGCTTTTCAATACCCGAAAGAGCACCAAATTTAACCAAAATTATGATTTACTTCAATATTTATTGTTATCGTCTGATCCGGTACTATACAGCATCAGAACTAAATGGCTACCAAAAATATGTGACGATATAGATAAGGACGATCCCGATGCCATTCAAATTAAAGAGCTTTTAAATTTTGATACCTTAGATTATTTGGTAGAGAATAAAATCAAATAATACAAAACTAAAATGCTTTTTTATTTTGGGAGTAGCTAATATACATATAAACGCACGCCGATGCGAAGTGTTTTCGCTCTAAAACACATATTTTTATTCCAATTTTTTTAAACTTTGGCAGGAGACCTTTTTTTATTCTAACACATTTGTATTGTAAACCCTGGGCAAATCTATCAATGTTTTAGTGTAGGCCCCATATAAGGTTCCATTTCACAAATAGACATTTTTATATAGAGTTTAATGAAGTGTAAATGAATTTTAGAGTAGATAGAATCCGAGTTGAGAAATGTTTTATACATCGTTGGAAAGGTATGAAAATTTCCTTTACGATAAGGTATGTTGCGTAAATATGGCTATAGTGTGTCATGTGCAATTAGGACAACAAAAACAAAATTTGGGAAATTCGACTTTTTTGAAAAATTGACTTTTTTATTGCCGGTTCCATAAAATGGAATAGAATAGAGATATTTCCATGATTCTTTTTGTGTTTTGTAGAAGAAGTGTTACCAAATAAAAGTTTATTTAACATCTTTGCAATAAAATGTGACGTAATACTTGTTTTTTAGCAATGAATATAGCACTACTTGAAAATTGACTTTTTTCAGTATTTTGATCGCTACGATCTCATTTATGGCTAGGATATGGCGAGACATACCTTAAAATGTTGGGAACATTTTAAGCTTTCATTTAAGTTCAAAAAAAGCGAAAAAATCCCCGTGGAACTTTTTTTCCAGTGAGAAACTTTTGAAGTTTAGTAAAAAAATTGGCCATTTTGGTCTTAAGATAACGGTGTTGTTTGATATCGAAATTAGCCAAATTAGCACTTAAAACTTTTCTTAATACCTCGACTTTGTGAAAATGGAAAGAAATGATAATGCTTTGATGGCCAAAGTTTGCGAAAACTTAAAGGAAATGGGAGTATCTTTTTTGAAAAATTTTGCAATTTTTTGACAAAAAAAATATTTTTCATATTGAAAACGATGCCATTTTTAAACCGCCAAAGATATTCACGTGATTCCTTTTGTATTTTATGCACACATATGCTGGCATAATTTGTGTGAAGTATGAAGTTTATAGCTTTAAAATTGACGGAGTTATTTAAAAAACACTGAAAAAAACCAAGGCCAAATTTTCATATTTTAAAATTAAACAATTCATAACTCCTTAACAGTACACGATGGCATGGTACTTTATGCATAAGTTTTTTAGATCTTGTCAAGCTCTTTCTCTAGAGTCCTAAATCATGTAAATCGGTTGAGTAGATCAAAAGTTATGGCCCCCAGAAGCTTGGAGAAGTCAAAAGTGGTCAACTTTCACACCCTGTAGCTCACCCTGTATTAAAGATATGGACCAACAACAGCACTTTTCTGAAAGCCTATGTCCTCCTCTACAAATGTCTAGAACATTTTGTATGGCTAAAATCAACAGATAAAAAGTTGTAGACTTATTTCCAATTTTTTTGCCATTTGGCCCACTGTGCGACGTTTATTATGTGCTTGTCTTACGCCAACGTTTTGTTCTTTGGTTTTTTTTCTCTTTATTTTTTGGTGGTTCTTTTGTTGTTCCCAAAACATTTGGATGGGTGTAGAAAAGCATAGGGGGCAAACCAAATTATGGTGTGGTTAAATGAAAATACCGCAGTTGGTATTTCAAGCCTTTCATTATGCTTTCGGTCAAGGTGGATAGGCATAATGATGTTTAAAAATGTTTGAGAAACCAAAGTACGAAATAAACAACATAGCTTCTGTTAGCCCTTAGTTGTGATTGATAGATAAGGGTTGTTTTACAATTAAAAGAAATGGCAATGGCAAAGACCTGTCAATTATAATAATTTAATGATGGAACTGAGTAAATATTAGAATTATATTATAAGCCTTCTTATAAGAATAATGGAAATTTTATAAAAATCAGTTTAATCGAGTGTACACGTTTTTATAGTCAAGCAATAACTTTTGTAAAACTTGTAGCTTATAATAAAACCCAGATGGTAAAGATTGGTTGCCAATTAACAATTTTCTGCGGTACTTCAAAGTACAGACTTCTAAAATGTAAATTGCCTATTTTCCCACTAACCATCCAAAAAGGAACAGCGGCGATACTTCTCTCATATCGATGAGAGCTGTTCGATACAAGCTTAAGTCTAATGATAATGATGCTCCATTTTACTGCCGAGCACGAACGGCTTGCCGCATAGCGACAGCACTTAAATCGAGACGTTTATACGGCTGATAACCTAAGGTAAATACCTCACAAAGTGTCGCCAGCACTAGTGGAGGATAACCCCCGCTAAAAAAAGTTTTTGATCTTGTGAAAGACTTATATGCTATCCTATGATCTACTTTGACTCCCACCATAACCGTTTTCAAAAGCAAGTTCGAAATCTTATATATAACAAGTAAAAGCGTGCTAAGTTCGGCCGGGCCGAATCTTATATACCCGCATTTGTCGAGTTCTTTCCCCGGCATCTCTTCTTAGGCAAAACAGGATATAAGAAAAGATTTGCTCTGCCATTAGAACGATACCAAGATATGGTCCGGTTTGGACCACAATTAAATTATATGTTGGAGACCTGTGTAAAATGTCAGCCAATTCGTATAAGAATTGCGCCCTTTGGGGGCTCGTACAAAATTTAAGGCAAATCGGATAATAATTGGGAACTCTACAGGCTCAAGAAGTCAAGATCTCAGATCGGTTTATATGACAGCTATATCAGGTTATGAACCAATTTGAACCCTTTTCGACACAGTAGTTGAAAGTAAGAATAAAATACGTCATGCAAAATTTCAGCCAAATCGGATAGGAATAGCGCCCTCTAGAAGCTCAAGAAGTCAAGTCCCCAGATCTGTTTATATGACAGTTATATCAGGTTATCTTCCAGAGGAGTAGCTTGATATGCGGCCTCGTGGATAAGAAACTAATAAAGGAAAAGAGAAGATTAAGAAAACTTTGGCAAACAACGAGGCGCTCATCGGATAAAACTAATTTCAATAGAGCAGCCCAATATCTTAAGAAACGCATTAAACAGATGAGAAATGATAGCGTTGGGAAATACCTCTATGAACTTAGTCCTGCCAAACATAATGGTCACAATTTGTATAAAGCGACTAAATATTTGAAACGGCCACAGAGAAGAATAATTCCTATAAAAAAGATGGACGGGACATGGTGCAGATCAGACAAAGATATAGCTGAGGCATATAAAAACTTTTTGGAGGATACCTTCACTCCTTTTAATTTTTGTTCTCCTGAAAACTATGATAAAATAAACAGTTTCATTGATGTGCCATGTCAAATGTCTCCTCCGATAAAACCATTTACTTTCTGTGAGGTCCAGCATGAAATAACAAAGTTAAATGCTAAAAAGTCGCCAGGCTATGACAATATTAATGGCAAAGCTTTGAAGTCATTACCAAAGAAGGGAGTCGTCTTCCTTACAACATTTTTTAATGCTCTAATTAGAGTATCACATTTCCCTTCCCAATGGAAACACGCCAAAATTATTATGGTCAGAAAACCGAACAAGCCTGACAATTTGTTAAGCTCTTATAGACCCATAAGTTTACTACCTATTTTATCGAAATTATTTGAAAAACTTTTTCAAAAGAGATTGATTCCAATTTTGGAGAAAACACGCATAATACCGGACCATCAATTTGGTTTCAGGCACAATCATGGCACGCCGGAACAGTGCCATAGGATCGTAAATGACATCAGGAATGCTTTAGAAAATAAAATGTTTTGCTCATCCATCTTTGTAGATGTAAAACAGGCTTTCGATAAAGTGTGGCATATCGGACTACTCTTCAAGCTCAAACAATTGTTACCTGCACCCCAGTATCTATTACTGAAAGATTATTTAAGCCAGAGAAGTTTTTATGTAGCTGTAAATAGCGAAGAATCGGAGGTAGGCAATATCAATTCTGGAGTACCACAGGGGAGCGTCGTTGGACCATTGCTGTATACGTTATACACGGCTGATATACCTGTTAACGATAATGTTACAGTAGCTACGTATGCAGATGACACAGCTATATTGGCTTCTAGCACAGATCCTGTTCAAGCGGCAACAATAGTACAAAAACAACTTAACTGCATTCAAGAATGGCTTAAAACGTGGAATATAAAAGTGAACGCCGATAAATCGACAAACGTTACATTCACGCTTAAAAAAGATGATTGCCCTCCTTTAACGTTAAATGGTGAATTGATTCCTAAATCGGATAGCGTAAAATATCTTGGTCTTAGATTAGATAAGCGACTCAACTGGAAGGAGCATATTAAATCGAAAAGAAAGGAGGTGGACATAAAAACTAAAAAGATGTACTGGTTGATTGGTCCTAAATCGCAGCTTAGTCTTGAGAACAAAGTTATTCTCTACAAAACCGTTTTAAAGCCAGTGTGGTCATATGGCATTGAGTTATGGGGAACCGCTAGCAATTCCAATTTAGAAATTTTGCAAAGGTATCAGTCAAAAACTCTTAGATTGATAACTAACGCTCCCTGGTTCGTGAATAATGACTGTATTCACAACGATTTGGGCATAGGAAAAATTAAAAATGAAATAACAAGACTAAGTAACAACTACCTCAATAGATTAAGTAATCACAGTAATGCCTTGGCTATATGCTTACTAGATGATACTTATGAAGTCAGAAGATTGAAAAGAAATCATATTCTAGACCTCCCCTTTGTAACTATGTAAATAATTAAAAAAATACTAAGTATACTATGTAAATATTTAAAGAAATTATATTAAGTCAGAAATGTAAATATTTTATAGTGTATTGCTAAGGTTACTGAATTTTGGCAACTCTGTTAGTATTTTAAGTGTCACAAAATTTGCTTATTATTTTGTATTTATAAATAGATTGCAAATAAATGAAATGAAAAAAAAAAAAAAAAAATATCAGGTTATGAACCGATTTGAACCTTACTTGGCACAGTTGTTGGGTATCATAAGAAAATACTACGTGCCAAAATTCATTCAAATCGGATAAGAATTGCGCCCTCTAGAGGCTCAAGAAGTCAAGACCCAAGATCGGTTTATATGACAGCTATATCAGGTTATGAACCGATTTGAACCATAGTTGGCACAGTTGTTGGATATCATAACAAAATACTACGTGGCAAAATTCATTCAAATCGGATAAGAGTTGCGCCCTCTAGAGGCTCAAGAAGTCAAGACCCAAGATCGGTTTATAAGGCAGCTATATCAAAACATGGACCGATATGGCCCATTTACAATACCAACCGATCTACACTAATAAGAAGTAATTTTGCAAAATTTCAAGCGGCTAGCTTTACTCCTTCGGAAGTTAGCGTGTTTCGACAGACAGACGAACGGACGAACAGACGGACGGACGGACAGACGGACGGACGGACAGACGGACGGACGGACAGACGGACGGACGGACGGACGGACAGACAGACGGACGGACAGACGGACAGACGGACGGACGGACAGACGGACGGACGGACGGACAGACAGACGGACGGACGGACATACGGACGGACGGACAAACGGACGGACAGACGGACAGACGGACGGACGGACAGACGGACGGACATGGCTAGATCGAAATAAAATGTGACGACGATCAAGAATATATATACCTTTTGGGGTCTCAGGCGAATATTTCAAGTAGTTACAAACAGAATGACGAAATTAGTATACCCCCCATCCTATGGGGAGGGTATAAAAATCAATTTGTGTTTGTTTGTATGTTTGTGTGTTCCTTATAGACTCAAAAACGGCTGAACCGATTTTCTTGAAATTTTCACAGATGGTGCATAATGATCCCGTGATGAAAATAGGGTACTACATTTTTTTAATATCTGAAGGGGGGGCGGACCCTCCCCCTTACCCTAATTTTCGAAAACACCAGATCTCGGAGATGGGTGGTGCGATTTAAGCGAAATTTTGTGTGCTCTCATATAGTACCCTAAAAATAAAAATTTGGTATCCAAATTTCGGATGGGGTACCTAAGAGGGCTGCCCCACCCTAAAACTTACCAAACATATATTTAGACCGATCACGGCAATATGGGACTCAAATGAAAGATATTTAAGATTAGAAAACGTATCTGATATCAAATTGTCCGACCAAGTGTTGGGGGGAATACCCCAAGGCCCAAAACACCCCTAAATAGGACATATTTGCTGACCTTGGCAATATGGGACTCAAATGAAAGGCATTTGCGAGTAGAATACAAATCTGATATCCAAATGTGGGACCACGTTTCTGGGGGTCCACCCCTTTCCCAAAACACCATCCAAACAGCACATCGAAAGGAATGACGAGGCGTCGCACTGTGGCACGCCTTTCGAACTCGGCTATAAAGGGATGTCCCTTATCATTGAGTTTAAAATTGAATCGGAAATCGCTCATTGATATGTGAGAAGTTTGCCCCTGTTCCTGTTCATGGGCAAACTTGTATTAGCACTAAATGTTTTCCTATAGATCCCGACTTGCCCTAGAATATGTGAGATACCCTAAAAACTTGCAGTCTCCATGGCCCGGTTCTCACAACAAGGGAATTTCATACCCTTTCCCGTAAAAAGGGGAATGGGTAGTTTTAGTATCCTTTTTCAGAGAAAGAGGTAGTTTAAATACTTCATCCCAAGGGTATGGGTAGTAAAAGTACTCTTTGCCAAAGCCAAAGAAAGCTTTAACTCCCATTACAAAGAAAAAAGGTATTTCTACTACTTAGCAAAGGAAAAGTGTATACTTAGTACCATTTTCCAATGATAAGGGTTGTCTTAGTAGCCTAGTTCCAAAGTAAAAAGGTACCTTACGAACCCTTTACCAAGGAAAATTGTATTTTTATACCCACCACCATATGATGGGGATATACTAACCTTGTCATTCCGTATGTAACATCTCGTAATAATGATATGCAACCCCATTAAGTATATATATTTTGGATCTTCTCGACATTCTGATTCGATCTAGCCATGCCCGTTCGTCTGTCGAAATCACGATAGCAGTCAAACGCGTAAAGCCAGCCGCTTGAAAATTTGCACAAATACTTTATATTGATGAAGGTCGATGGGAATTGCAAATGGCCCATATCGGTTCAGATTTGGATATAGCTCCCATGTTTTACTTCTCCAGATTTGACTTCTTGAGCCCCTCGAAAACCCAATTTTCATCTGAATTAGCGGAAATTTTGCACATAGTGTTCCATTACGACATGTAACAACTGTGCCAAGTATAGTTCAAATCGGTCAAGAACCTGGTATAGCTCCCATATAAACTGATTTCCCGGTTTGACTTCTTGAGCCTCTGGAAGCAGCAATTTTCATACGATTTGGGAGAAATTTTGTATGCGGTGTTCTGTTATAAATAATTGTGTAAAGATGGTCTAAATCGGTCTATAACCTGATATAACTCCCATATAAACCGATCTCTCGATTTGACTTCTTGAGCCCTTACAAACCGCATTTTTTGTCCAATTAAGCTACAATTTTGCACATGGTATTCTCTTATAACTACAGGCACTAAGTGTGGTCTAAATCGGTCTATAACCTGATATAGCTTCCATATAAACCGATCTCCAGATTTGATTTCTTGAGCCCCTGGGAGCCCGAATTTGCATCGGATTTGGCTGAAATTTTGCACATTGTGTTGCGTTATGACTTCCAACAACTGTGCCAAGTAAAGTGCAGTTCTATTACCCTTTTCTAAGCAAGGCGTGTAGTTTTAGTACCCTTTTCTTAGGAAAGGGGTAGGTTTAGGAAGGTTTTTAGTACATTTTTCTAAGGAAAAAGGTAGTTGTAGTACTTTTTTTTTAAAGAAAAGGGTACTTTTAGTAAATTTTCTAACGAAAAGGTTACTTTTAGTACCATTTCTAGGAAAAAGTGCAGTGTAGGTATCCTTTTCTCAGGAAAGGTGTCAAGAAAAAAGGGTAGTTTTAGTACACTTTTGTAAAGAGAAGGGAACTTTTAGTATACTTTTCTAAAGAGAAGGAAACTTTTAGTACCTTGTTCTAGGGAAAGGGAGAGTTTTAAAACCCTTTTCTAAGCAAAAGGGCTAGTTTTAGTACCCTGTGCTAAGAGAAGATGTAGTTTTAGTATCCTTTTCTAAGAAAAAGGGTAGTTTTAGTACACTATTCTGAAGAGAAGGATACTTTTAGTATCTTGTTCTATGGAAGGGGATAGTTTTAAAAACATTTTCTAAGCGAAAAGGCTAGTTTTAGTACCCAGTACAAAGAAAAGTGGTAGTTTTAGTACCCCTTTCTACGAAAAAGGGTACTTTTAGTATCCTTTACTATAAAAAGGGAAGTTTTAGTACCATTTTCCAAGGAAATTTGTAGTTTAGTACAATTTTCAAGGAAAAACGTAGTTTTAGTACTCATTTCTAAGGAAAAGGTTAGATGTAGTTCCCATTTTTAAGGAAAAGGTTAATACAATTTTCTTTGGGGAAAGGTAGTTAAAGTACGTTTTTTTAAGGAAAAGGGTAGTGTTAAAACCCCTTTCTAAGGAAAAAGGCTAGTTTTAGTACACTATTCTGAAGAGAAGGGTACTTTCAGTACCTTATTCTAGGAAAGGGGACAGTTTTAAAAACAATTTCTAAGCGAAAAGGCTAATTTTAGTACCCTGTACTAAGAAAAGATGTAGTTTTAGTACCCTTTTCTAAAAAAAGGTAGTATTAGTACCCCTATCTATGAAAAATGGAAGCCTTAGTACCATTTTCTGAGGAAATTTGTAGTTTAGTACAATGTTTTAGGGAAAAAGCGTAGTTTTAGTACTCATTTCTAAGGAAAAGGTTAGATGTAGTTCCCATTTTTAAGGAAAAGATTAGTTTTAGTACAATTTTCTTGGGAAAAGGTAGTAAAAGTACCTTTTTTAAGGAAAAGGGTAGTGTTAAACCCCTTTCTAAGTAAAAAGGGTAGTTTTAGTACACTATTCTGAAGAGAAGGGTACTTTTAGTACCTTATTCTAGGGAAGGGGATAGTTCTAAAAACAATTTCTAAGTGAAAAGGCTAGTTTTAGTACCCTGTACTAAGAAAAGAAGTAGTTTTAGTACCCCTTTCTACGTAAAAGGGAAGTTTTAGTACCATTTTCCAAGGAAATTTATAGTGTAGTACAATTTCCAGGGAAAACGTAGTTTTAGTACTCATTTCTAAGGAAAAGGTTAGATGTAGTTCCCATTTTTAAGGAAAAGGTTAGTTTTAGTAAAATTTTCTTGGGGAAAGGTGGTTAAAGTACCTTTTTTTAAGGAAAAGGGTAGTGTTAAAACCCCTTTCTAAGTAAAAAGGGTAGTTTTAGAACACTATTCTGACAAGAAGGGTACTTTTAGTACCTTATTCTAGGGAAGGGGATAGTTTTAAAAACAATTTCTAAGCGAAAAGCCTAGTTTTAGTACCCTGTACTAAGAAAAGAGGTAGTTTTAATACCCCTTTCTACGTAAAAGGGAAGTTTTAGTACCATTTTCCAAGGAAATTTATAGTTTAGTACAATTTTCCAGGGAAAACGTAGTTTTAGTACTCATTTCTAAGGAAAAGGTTAGATGTAGTTCCCATTTTTAAGGAAAAGGTTAGTTTTAGTACAATTTTCATGCGGAAAGGTAGTTAAAGTAACTGTTTTTAAGCAAAAGGGTAGTGTTAAAACCCCTTTCTAGGGCAAAGGGTGATTTCAGTACCTTTTTCTAAGAGAAAAGGTAGTTTAGTACATTTTTCTAGGGAAAAGCGTTGCTTTAGTAACCATTTTTTAGGAAATGGTAGATTTAGTTCCCATTTTAAGGAAATTGGTAGTTTTAGTACCATTTTCTAAAGAAGTGTGGTTTAGTACCCTCTTCTTATGGTTAAGGTACTTTTTGTACCCTTTTCTAATGGTAATGTTACTTTTAGTACCATTTTCTAATGGTAAGGGTTCTTTTAGTACCTTTTCTAAGGCAAAGGCTTGTTTTGGTACTTTTTATACCCACCACCGAAGGATGGGGGTATATTCATTTTGTCATTCCGTTTGCAACACATCGAAATATCCATTTCCGACCCTATAAAAAATCTAAGACGATCTAGACATGTCCGTCCGTCTGTCTGTTGAAATCACGCTACAGTCTTTAAAAATAGAGATATTGAGCTGAAATTTTGCACAGATTCTTTTTTTGTCCATAAGCAGGTAAAGTTCGAAGATGGGCTATATCGGACTATATCTTGATATAGCCCCCATATAGACCGATCTTCCGATTTAGGGTCTTAGGCCCATAAAAGCCACATTTATTATCCACTTTAGCTGAAATTTGGGGCAATGAGTTGTGTTAGGTCCTTCGACATCCTTCGTCAGTTTTGCCCCGATCGATTCAGATTTGGATATAGCTGCCATATAGACCGATCTTCCGATTTAGGGTCTTAGGCCCATAAAAGCCACATTTATTATCCACTTTTGCTGAAATTTGGGGCAGTGAGTTGTGTTAGGCGCTTCGACATCCTTCGTCAATTTGGCGCAGATTGGTCCAGGTTTGGATATAGCTGCCATATAGACCGATCTTCCGATTTAGGGACCTAGGCCCACAAAAGCCACATTTATTATCCGATTTTGCTAAAATTTGGGAGAGTGAGTTGTTCGACATTCTTCGTCAATTTGGCTCAGATCGGTTCAGATTTGGATATAGCTGCCATATAGACCGATCTTCCGATTTAGGCTCCTAGGCCCACAAAAGCCACATTTGTTATCCGATTTCGCTGAAATTTGGGACAGTGCGTTGTGTAAGGCCTTTCGATTTTCTTCGTTAATTTGACCCAAATCGGCTCAGTTTTGGATATAGCTGCCATATAGACCGATCCCCCGGTTTAGGGTCTTAGGCCCACAAAAGCCACATTTATTATCCGATTTTGATGAAATTCGGGACAGTGAGTTGTGTTAGGCCCTTCGACATCTTTCTTCAATTTGGTCCAGATCGGTTCAGATTTGGATATAGCTGCCATATAGACCGATTTCTTGATTTATGGTATTGGAGCCATAAAATGCTCATTTATTGTCCAATGTCGCCGAAATTTGGGATAGCGAGTTAAGTTAAGCTCTTTGACATACTTCTGCAATATCGCACAGATCGGTCCAGATTTGAATATAGCTGCCATATAGACCGATCTCTCGATTTAAGGTTTTGGGACCATAAAAGAGGCATTTATTGTCCCATTTCGCCGAAATTTGGGACATTGCTTTGTGTTGAGCTCTTTTACATTTTTATGCAACTTGGCCCAAATCGGTCCAGATTTGGATATAGCTGCCATGTAGACCGATATCTCGATTTAAAGTCTTGGCCCCATATATTTCGCATTTATAATCCGATATCACTGAAATTTGACAAAGTCTTATGTTAGGCTTTTCGACATCCGTGTCGTAAAGGGTTCAGATCGGTTTATTTTTAGATATATCTACTGTACTTATTAGTATTTGGTCCAAATCGGAACATATTTTAATATAACTGATATGGGACATAAGTTATGAATTTTTCACCGAATTTTGATGAAAGGCCGAGGTGGTGGGTATCCAAAGTTCGGCCCGGACGAACTTAACGCCTTTTTACTTGTTTCTAGGTAAATTGTAATTATAGTATACTTTTTAAAGGGAAGGGTAGTTTAAGGATCCCTTTACAAGTGGAAAGCTTGTTTTAGTACACATTTTCAAGAAAAGGCTCACTTTAGCACGCATTTTCAAGACAAGGCTAGAATTATAACTGTTTTCCAGAAATGGAATAGTTTTAGCACTCTTTCCCTAGAAAAACGATGGTTTTAGTACTTTTTCTCAATTTAAATGTTAGTTGTAGTATTTAGTTTTAGCACCCTTCCCCAAATTCAATACATTCACATGCTCTATAGCTTCCCACATTAATAGAGCAATTTGGCCTGGTGCAAATGTCTTGCCCAACTTCACAACAATTTGATTTTCCACTTTGTAATGCAATCAAATCACGGACGAAAACCTTGATTTAATGTTCCATCATAGCTGCATTGGAGCCACACTGTCGTTGCTGATGTCGCAGACTGCCATATCGATTCCATGGGGACCTGTTGTTTTAGCCAATGTCATAAACATGTCTATTCATTTGCCCAACCACTCATTCAATCTACACTCTGGCAGACATTCGAATACACGCATAGGTAAATTCAAGGATCTGGCTTTACGAGCTGCTCCATCCAGTTCATGTTAATGTGTGTGGGTGTGTGTGTGTGTGTGTGACAGAGCGACAAAATAAGTACCTACTCGAGTAGAAATTAAATTTACACCTTTAATGCGAGAAATGGCACATGTGAAACTCCCCAATGCATGTTTAACATTACAAAGGACATCCAGTCTGCATTAAGGCATCATTGGGGGTAACTTTGTCACAGGAACACACACGCTCGCTCCCACATGTGTGAGACAATGTTGCTCGATACAATACCAGGAATGGATTTATACACCACCCCTTGGCTTCCTCTGGCACACTGATAGCCCCTTGCATTGTATGTAAATGCTAACATATTCGTTCCTTTCATCATTATTCTGTATAATTTATCGTTGGAGTTGATATGGGTTCATTGCCGCTTAAATTGAAGTCATAGCGGTTCGGTTGAGGGGTTGTTAGTTTGGTCTTTCGATTTGTTTGGCAGCGCATTGCAGTCAGTTAGGGTCCTTTTGGGACCTCCTCCACACACACCCACATGGTTTGGCATAAGTTAAGTGCTTGGAACAGCATTAGCATGGACTCAAGTTGTTTTCTGCTAATGGAGTGTCACCTGACGTGTCTACAGTTTGAAGGCAGAGGGTTGGGAGCATCAACAGCATCAAAGTAATATTTTCAATCGATAGTTTGGGAAAGAAATGGAAATGTGCACACTAAAATATTGGTTGACATAACGAACCCCAATTATCTTCTAAAGTTGTAGGAGTAGGTGAGTTGGAAATGTCTTTTCTTTTTCATTTATATTATTCAATGGGGTCTAAAGGTTAACAAATTGCTATTTTTTGATAAGGGGTAAGTTGCCTTTCTGAGGGAGAGGGATTATAAAGTAATAGCTGCTCGCATCTGCTGTAGCAGACATAGAGGAGACTTCTCATGTACCGATGAGTGTCACGAAGAAGATTTTCTATTAAATGTGGACTCCAAAAGAAGTATTATTCAACCACATCTCCTTGTGGCCTTTGGAAGGAACTTAACAAAATTTAATTGGCATTGTATTGAAAAATCCAAATCAGAGTTTGAATTCGGCTTCTACTGCTAAAGAAGCCAAATCGGTAATTCTATTTAGGTTAGGATAGGTTAGGTTAAAAAGAGGGTGCAGATATTAATCCGCCCCATGCCACTATGGACATACATCTAAGCCAGTAATCGCCATGCTGTGCGCTCTAAAAAACTATAAAGTAACCTACTTACAAACTTCTTAATTGTTTTCAATACCACTCCCCTAAGTTCGCTAATGTCTGATATTGTGTCTCCACCTAAGTATCGGTATCTGTTGGACGGGAAAGCCGGGCAATGACAAAGGAAATACTCCAATGTCTCGTCATCTTCCCCGCATGTCCTACACATGCTATCACTTGCCGCACCGATCTTACATAAGTGAGCTCGTAGTCCTATGTGTCCCGTTATGATACCAATAGCTATACTGACCTCTTTCTTGCTTCCTTTCAGTAATAGCCTCGTCTTCTCAAGATCTGGATCCCCCCATAGTATTTTCGCCGTCCTACCGACCGTTGCGCTTTTCTACAATGTTGCATGCGCATTCGTCGCCCACTCACTTAACTCGGACTGCGTCGACCCGAAAGGCTTCGGGTTAACCAAGTTTATTGACGGCAGTCCTCTGATCTTCACCGCCAAATCGTCTGCCCTTTCATTTGATCCTACTCCGTTATGGCTCGGCACCCAACGATGCTGATTTTGCCATCCTCAGAGAAGGCGTTAATCTCCTTCTTACACTGCAAGACTATTCGTGACCTTACCGACCTGGTTGTTATTGCCCTAATGGCTATTTTACTGTCGGTAAAGATGTTCAGACTCGACGTCCTCGCGTTAGCACCACACCACTTCACGCATTCCGTGATCGCCCGGATCTCCGCCTGCAGGACCGTATTATGGTCAGGCAGTCTAAAACAGATGTCAGTCCCTGGGTTTTCAATGTAAACCCCCAGGCCCACTCTGTCCTCAAGCTTTGATCCATCCGTGTAACATGACCTTCCAGATGGCTATACTAGGGTTCCTCCAATCCAATATTGTGCCAATGGCAGCAGTGCGTCGCACTTGACTTCAAGGTTCATCTCAGGTATCCGATCGAAAACCTCTCCCCTTCCTTCCAGGTTTTCCATGGTCGCCTCGATTTTACCGCGATGGTATGAGCTGCTCCCATCCTCAATCCATTCTCCCATCGCCTCAAGTCTCATAGTGGCTACCTCACACTTAATCTGTATGTCAATGGGTCGGATATCTAGAGTAGTCTCCAGTGTCCTAGTGGGCGTGGTACTTATCGCTCCGCCTATACCAAGAGAACATGTTCTCTGAACCTGTAGTATGGTCCTTATGTTGCACTTTTTCTCCATAGCAATCCACCAAACTGCTGGGGCGTAAGTCAGTATTGGTCTAATCACGCTTTTGTAGAGCCAGTGGACTATCCAGGCTCCCCAAACAATCCGACACGCACTTCGACGCACATCATCCTCAAATTAATGGCCTTGAGAGCCGGGTTCGAAGGTGGTAGGTCCATCCTACGGATATCCTTTGCGACCAGTGAAATGGTACAGACCTACTTAATACTAAATTTCCCATAAACATTCCAGTTAGGAACAGGGGATACTTCTCTCATTAAAATGAGTGCAGTCAGGGATTCTGAAATCCGGTATTTTATATCTTCTAGTGAAGAACACCAGCTCCGTCTTCCATTGGTTAATCTTCAGCCATTTATTGTGGCCAATTCGGACAACAATCACAGTTTCTAGGGGCTCAAGAATCAGGCCAACGTAGCGTAAAGGTTAACATGTCCGCCTAAGACGCAGAACGCCCGGGTTCGAATCCTGGCAAGAACATCAGAAAAATTTCCAGCAGTGGTTATCCTCTCTTTATGCTGGCGACATTTGGAGGTACTGTACCATTTGGTATGACAGCCATGTAAAAACTTCTTCCCAAAGAGGTGACGCACTGCGGCACGCCGTTCGGACTCTGCTATAAAAAGGAGGTCTATAATCATTAAATTGATTCGGACAGCACTCATTGATTCGTGAGAAGTTTGCCTCTGTTCCCTAATGGAATGTTCATGGGTAAATTTGCAAGAATCAAATAGGAGGGGCACATTAAAGGGGAGATATATTAAAATGAGAACCGTTACAGCCCATTTTCAACAACCAACACCAGTAAGAAGTCTCTGTACACATTTACTGATCGACATAGAAGGTTAAGATGATAATTTTTTTGATTTCATTTATGTAATATTTAATGTCAGATAGGATCGTTATTCACCGCACTGCACCGCCTAGGATTCACCCCATAATCTCTCAGTGGACCAATAATATGCTTGGTCCGAGGCAGGTTTTCTGTCGACGATCAGCGAGATCATGGAAAGGTTGCTGAGGAGGTTGTCGCGATGGACTACCAGAAATGGGTTGAGAACCAACCCAGGGAAGACGGAGCTGGTGCTCTTTAGGCGTAGATATAAGATTCCAGAGTTCAGACTCCCGTCCTTAGATGGGGTCACCATGCGGCTGTTGCAGGGGGCGAGTACCTAGGCATAGTCCCCGATTCGAAACTGTCCACGAAGAGGAACACTGAGGAAAGAAGCCGTAAGGCACTGTTCGCTTTTTACTCCTGCAGTAGGATATTCGGTAGGACCGCCACTTCCTAACACCCAAGATGATTTATTGGATGTATACAGTTCGTGGACCAATACTGACCTATGGAGCACTGGTATGCTGAAATGACGTACAGTAGAGGACACGTTTGAGGGAGTTCGAGAAGGTCCAGAGACGGGCCTGCGTCGGGATCACAGAGGCTTAGAGATCCGCACCGCATGGAGGCTTGGAGGCAATGTAGCCTATTGACGCCAAGGTCGCGCTTAGGCTGAGAGAGCTCGCCATGCTGAAGGAGGATGGTTGCGGCCACAGTTCGATGCTGGATTTTATGGATGCAGAGGGTAGACTGAGGAGAATCTCCGACTTCCTGGCACCAATGCCGACTGGAGTGAAAGCATTCGCTATCCTTTTTCCCGGGAATGGATGAATGGAGGGCGAATGCTGTACTTGAGGAGGATGAGATATCGACCTACGCAGATGGCTCCAAGATGAAGTCAGGGACTGCATTGGGGGTCTACTCTGACGCACTCGATATCGGCATGTCTCGGTGGCAGACCTGGAGGCGATGCCGGACATACAGCCCATTGAGGCCTATATTCGGAACGGTGCCGCCAAGGTCGCGTTTAGGCTGAGGGAGCTCGACATGCTGATGGAGGACGGTTGCGGCCACAGTTCGATTCTGGGTGTTGTGGATGTGGAGGGTAGACTGAGGATGATCTCCGACTACCTGGTACCAGTGCCGACGGGAGTGAGGGCATTCGCAATCCGTTTTCCTGGGAAGGATGAATAGAGGGCGACTGCTGTACTTGAAGAGAATGAAATCTACACAGATGGCTCCAAGATGGAGTAAGGGACGGTAATGAGGGTCTACTTTGACGCACTCAATATTGGTATGTCTCTAAGACTGCCGGACATGTGTACGGTCTTTCAGGCAGACGTCTGTGCTTTTCGGTGGCCAAAAGAGAAATTCTGGTAAGGGATTTACCGCCCTCAGAACTAAGAATTTATGTGCACAGTATGGCGGGGCTCAAGTCCTTGGGGTCGAGGATGATGAGATCGAGATGCGTGGCGGATTGTTTTGAGGTCCCTGGATAGGCTCCAAGTTCACGATGTGACGCTGACAAGGAATCCTGGGTATGAGGGGATTTTAGGAAATGAGAGGGCGGACGAAGCAGGGGTTCGTCTGCGCCGGGCGGACCAATCACCGGTCTTGCCTACGTGCCATTCGAGCTACTGAACACAGTAGAGGGGATGACCAGGAAGGCGACGGTGGATAGTTGCCGGACTGCAAAGCCGCTCTGGCCTGTCATGGATGGTGAGGTCGAGATACGTGACGAATTGCTTGGAATCCCTGAATAGGCTCTGGGCTCACGATGCGACGCTGACATGGGTTCCTGGGCATGAGAGGATTTAAGGAAATGAGAGGGCGAACGAGTGCGCCATAGCCCATTGAAATTTTCGAAAAACCCTTTAGAGACAAAATTTCTGTAACTAACTCAAATTTTCGAGTTTCGACCTCTGTAAGGCATCCCTGAATTCAGAATGCCGAAGGGAATCAACATGGAGACAAACTTTTAAGAAAATTCGAGTTTTGATTTCTGAGCATTTTTTGTGTAAAGCCCATTGAAATTTTCGAAAAACCCGCTAGAGACAAAATTGTTGTAACTTACTCAAATCTTCGAGTTTCGACCTCTGTAAGGCATCCCTGAATTCAGAAAGCCAAAGGGAATCAAATTGGGGACAAACTTTAAAGTTTCGGGAAATAAGAGTTTTTTTTTTCGAGTTTCTACCTCTGTCTGCGCCGGGCGCATCAGACACCGGTCTTGCCCACGTGCCATTTGTCGAGCTACTGAACACTGTAGAAGGTTTGGCCAAGGCGGCGTAGGTGGCGAGATGAGACTCGGTGGATGGTTGCCGGGCTGCAAAGGTGCTCTGGCCTGTCATCGACTAGGGGATTACGGCGGAGTTGCTGGCGTTCGCTAAGAGGCCGATGAGTGCCTTAACAGGAGTCATAACAGGGCACTGTGCCATTAGCCGCATGGCGGCTTGCATGAGAATACCGCACAATGACTTCTCTAGGAGTTGCCTCAATGAGGATGAAGAGGAGAGTACTTGCTGTGTTCATGTCATGGTCTGCAAGGACGTAGGCTCTCCTTTCTGGGGAGCCGTTTCGTCTGTGATGTGGGCGAACTTGCGAATGCACCTCTGGTAGGTCACCTGAGATTTGTTGAGGTACTGTTCCCTCAACAAATCGCAGGTTCCGGCAGGGGGGTGCCTTAAGCTCAGGAGTAGGTACATACGTGTTTGAGTGGGGATGGGCATTTCTTCACCCCCCGCTTAGGGGTGTATTCGTGTATAACCTCTAGTCTGTGGTCTCATTCATTCTTTCTCTTCCCTCCCTTCATTCTCTTCCCTTTCTTTCTAGCTTACCACAATGGGCCAGATTGGCCTCCGAGTGAACTCACACTTGGTGGGCAACCCATTCAACCTAGCCATGTCATTTCCCATATCCCTTGCCAGTTACTTACAGACATATTTAGGCATTTTCAAAAAAGTCTAAAACAATTGAATCCCGAAGCCATTACACAGAATAGATTGCTCTTTCTCATTTGTACAAATTAATTTGGTTTCGAATTGATTTTAAGCTAAAAAAAACGATGTACCTTCCATTGTTTTGTTTCCCCCTCCCAAAATGTCCCCCTGCAAACAAAGCCAAATAAGCATATTTCGAATTGGGTTCATGGCAGAACAAATAAGAAAAAAATTATTCAATCATTCAACCAATTTCCAAACAATTCGTGGCAATTTTGGCTAAGAGTCGAAACACTTATGGCCAAATTGAAGAAAATAAAAATGAAAACGTTTTTAATATTTTTTTTTTCTTTGTCTTCTCACAATTCTGTGTCGTTGTTGTATTTGTTGGCTTTGTGGTCCTATCTCGTCGTGTAGACAGTTGGTTGCTAACATTTTATTTGTCTAAAGGACATACAAGCATATTAGAAAATGTCAATATCCTGTCAAACGGAAATTGTGCCAGATGAGGTACAAATGCTGTTGCTGTTCAGCGTTGTGGCACAATTATACCAAAAAAAACACACACAAACACCTCCCCCACGAAAATATTCCGCATACACAGACATCATAACAAGAAATGGCAATAATTTCAATGACTTTTAACAACAACAACAACCAGCAGCAGCGGCAGAAACCGCCTGGTGTGGTTACAGAAATACCAGCAAAAATTCATTAGAGCCGAGAGAAAAGACGACAGCATTGTCATTGTCGTCAACATCTACATCGTTGGGAACGTTGTCCTTGTCGAAAACAATCATTTTAAAAGTTCTGCAGCACACGTAAATTTCCAAGGATCTCATGGAAATGTCGGTGTGCCAAAAACCGCAGCTACCATTCATGGAATCCAACAAAATATCAGCCCTAGGCTTTATTTAGAGCTGGAAAACGTCGAAACGAGTCACTCAATAATTAGGCATGTGTTGTTCTTGTTGTTGTAGGTTGTTTTGAGTTTTGCCGGTTGCGCTTTGGATTTTTTTTTTCTGCTGCATGCTTTCATTATTTTTGTCACCGCTCAATCATTTGCCTCATCATAAGCAGGGAAGTGCTAAAGACAGTGGCATAAGAGTTCTAAAAAAAAACAGGATTTTTCAAGAAAAAATTATCTTTACAGGAAAGTTGAAGTCTAGTAAGCTGAGCTTTAAAGGTGAATGTCCATGACCCATATAGACTTTGGTCTTTTTTTTTCATGGCCGACACTTGTAATGGAGCATAAATGCTTTAAATTGAAATCTTTGAAAATTTTCAAATCTTTTCTTTCCCGCCCCCCTTATAAACCACTGTTAATTTCAGTTTCTTTCTTGTATTACTTTTGTCGGAAATTTTGCTCCATTAACTTAACTAACAAGGCATATCCTTGGCAGACACATACACATGCACTCTCAGGCTCAAGCAAATATGACTGGAAGGCAATATGTTTTTGCATGTGTCGTCGTTGTTGCTGTTGTTGTACATTTTCTTTTTTAAGTTTTACAAATTGTGGTAATTGAAAATGTATGACAGTATAGTCTGGGCGACCATTGAAAAGTTGATACCGACTAGAGGTTTGGCATAGGGTATAGCAGCTGCACCACACCACACATTGACAATAATGCTTGTATTGACTTGCTGGAATGGTGTTGAGGAAGAAGGCCAGACGAAGAGGAGCAGTTTTAGTAAACCAACCACCTGAAATCTTTGCCATGCCTGTCTGCTGATAGTTTGGCCTAAATTTCTAAAATGCCAGTAGGGGAAAAATGAGGGAGTAATGAAGCGACAACATTAACATTTAACAGAAATCATGGCATCATTAGGCACAGGCTAGCAATGAGAATAATTAGATGAGTTTGCTATGCTTCAAAGTGACTGATGTGGATATGAGGAGGCTAAAAGCAGAAAAAATACAAAAAATACAAAAATGCAAATTTTTTGAAAAATCACAAAAGTTCTTAAAATTTTCATTTCTATAGAAAATTTTGTCAAACTTACCAACTAAGTTGGACAGCCATTGGTTTTGGTAGTTATCCCTGTAATAAATACCAACCAAAAAAGACATGATCTTGAACGCGCATAGACAACAATAAGAATCACATTCCATTTGTATAAAATTTTTTGTCAACATTTCATTTCTATACAAAGTTTTGTCGAAATTTCATTTCCATAAAAAATTTTGTCGAAATTTCACTCCCTAAAAAACTTTGCTAAAACTTCAGTTTAAAAGGAAATTTTTCCAAACTTTCCCTACAAATTATCTTTTGACAAAATTTCCTATAAAAATTAAATAAAATTTCGTAAAGAAATTTATTAGTGACAAAATTTCGTATAGAAAGGAAAATTGGCAAAAATTTAATTTTTATGCGAAACTAGATGAACCGAGCCCGCTCCGCTGCTTCTTCTTTAACTCTCTTAAATCAATTTAGCGTGGGGGCACTTCGCCCTTATGTGGATATCGAATTCGTGTCATTGTAGCCCATGTCCGCCTATGGCGCTGAACGCCCATGTTCTAATCCTGGCGAGAACATCAAAAACAAGTAAAAGCGTGCTAAGTTCGGCCGGGCCCAATCTTATATACCCTCCACCATGGATCGCATTTGTCGAGTTCTTTTCCCGGCAAAAGGATAAAAGAAAAGATTTGCTCTGCTATTAGAGCGATATCAAGATATGGTCCGGTACGGACCACAATTATATTATATGTTGGAGACCTGTGTAAAATGACAGCCAATTCAAATAAGAATTGCGCCCTTCGGGGGCTCAAGAAGTAAAATAGAGAGATCGATTTATATGGGAGCTGTATCAGGCTATAGACCGAATCAGATCATCAAAAACACGTATGTTTATGGTCATGAGAGGATCCGTCGTACAAAGTTTCAGGCAAATGGGATAATAATTGCGACCTCTAGAGGCTCAAGAAGTCAAGATCCCAGATTGGTTTTAAACCGATTTGAACTTTATTCGGTACAGTTGTTGAAAGTCACAATAAAATACGTCATGCAAAATTTCAGCCAAATCGAATAAGATTTGCGCCCTCTAGTGGCTCAAGAAGTCGAGATTTAAGATCGTTTTATATGACAGCTGTATCAGGTTATGAACCGATTTGAACCTAATTTAGCACAGTTGTTGGAAATCATAAGAAAACACGTCGTGCAAAATTTCATTCCAATCGGTTAAAAATTGCTCCCCCTAGAGGCTCAAGAAGTCAAGACCCAAGATCGGTTTAGCTATATCAGGTTATGAACCGATTTGAACCATACTTGGCACAGTTGTTGGATATCATATCATATCATAACAAAATACTTCGTACAAAATTTCATTCAAATTGGATAAGAATTGCGCCCTCTAGTGGCTAAAGAAGTCAAGATTAAAGAGGGGTATATGTGGCAGCTATATCAGGTTATTGACCGATTTGAACCTTACTTGACACAGTTGTTGGATATCATAATAAAATACTTCGTGCAAAATTTCATTCAAATCGGATAAGAATTGCGCCCTCTACTGGCTCAAGAAATCAAGATCAAAATTCTATACCAGGTTATGGACCTACTGAACCATACTTAACACTACTGTTGATTGTAACAACAAAACACCTCGTGCAAAATTTTAGCCAAATCGGATAAAAATTGCGCCCTCTAGAAGCTTAAGAAATCAAGATCCCAGATCGGTTTATATGGCGGCTATATCATATTGTGGATCAATTTAAACCACACAGTTGTTAGAAGTCTAAAAAAAACACCTCACGCAAAATTTCATCCCGATCGGATGAGAATTGCGTTCTCTAATGGCTTAAGAAGTCAAGATCCAAGACCGGTTTATATGGCAGCTATACCAGGTTATAGACCTATTTGAACCATAATTAAC